>NC_046312.1:37669752-37794752 GCF_009819535.1 Lacerta agilis
ATTTTATTTCTGGCTTAAGATATGTTTTAGTCATACCTTCAAGTCTTTCTTCACAACCAAAGAAGCATCATTAAAAAGAATTGAAATTCTAGTTTTTCTGTTCTGTTAGAAAATGCCAGAAGTGTAACTGATGGAGTGTCCATTTCTCCACCTGTGTGGCTCACCACTTAAAAGAAGCACCGTGACTTGCTTCTTCATAGAAGCTGCTCAACTCGCTTCCTAGCAGAGCTCTTGACAGGGGTTCTAGTCCTGTGGATTGGATCTTGGATGTGAGTAACGCTATTGACAGGAAGGAAAGCACCTAAACTGCTAGCAACCTGGTTTTAGCAGCTTCAGTTGTCAAATCCAGCACTAGGAGCCCCATCCATGTCAATGGAGCTCTGTTTGGCTGCTCTGCCCTGAAGGTCCAAGCCTCCTTGCCCAATGAAATTTTATGTTTTACACCATTTGTTGTTTTATGTAAAGCAATATATACCTGTGTTAAATACAGAAATGGCACAAAGAAACAGCGGGCACACTGATCAGTGGTGTCTTCTACTGATCAGTCTCCGTATAAGTTGTACTTAATTCACCTAGGACTATATGACTTCAGAATGTACTCATGAAGATGATCCTCTATGTCAGCACTTTCTTCCTGTTGGTGGAAAGTTAGAATGTCAGGGAGCCATTGCAGTTTTCTATGTACAACCACATCTTTGCTGTGGAAAAAAATATTCAAATATGCACTCTCTGCTTGCCTTCTGAAGTGCTAGTCTTCCTCCCCTTTATTTGTTCCTTTTGCTTTGTATTTTCTTGCAACCTTCATTAACTTTAAATTTAATAATTATATACTGCCATTATTAATGGTGAAAGCTCCTTGGCTGGATATTTTTTCTCATACAGTGCCAGTTTCATAGGTTCTCCTGATCTAGGATTGTTTGCAGGGAAGCATCTTCCTTGTCTAAAAGGAGTTGGCTATAGCACAAAAGCCATATTACCAAGAGAATATTAATTCATTTTAAGTTGGTGCAATTGGTCATCTATCCACAACAAAATATGTACGCTGAGAAGATGCTATAATTACTTTTTTCCATTAGATAAGCTTATTTTAATTGCTAGTTCACATGCAACAAACATGCATAATGATAATTATCAGGCTGATAATGAAGTTCATTTGGAAGTTGTTTTTTTTTGCACAGGTGATCTGATTGCTTCCAGATAGCCGTCTTGTCATCTGTTATTCAATGCTTGTAAACTACACCATGTCAGAGGTGCATATTAGACATATAGTGGCTGGATTTAAAAAGCCTCTGAAAACTTGATATGTGCACCCAAATTTTCCTGAACTGTCTGACTCTTTTCAACAGGGATTGCATAGGAAATAACAATGCACTATTCAATAATAATAATAATGGAATATTTATACTTTGGGCATATATTAAAGCCACCATGAAAACACAACCCCATGCCAAATTCTACTCATCTCTGCTGAAATGCTGAGAAAAGCTTTTGCCGTAGATAACTGCTATCATCTGGTAATTCTTCATGTCCTTGATTGTGGCTGCCATGATTGTGGCATGGGGAGTCTCAATGCAATGATGTTTGTCCATGCGGTAATGATGTTATGACAAATGGAAGGGAAGATCTCTCTGCAGGGATGCAATTTGGGGCAGCATTCCATATGCTCTGACTCTCTCATTAAAAGCGGTGAAAAGCTTGGCCCACTCTACCTGAGAGACTCCCATCGCACACATGTAACCTGTGTCCCATAACAATCTTCCAGTTCAGCTGAGAGAATCCACTTCATGGTATTTTTTGCCCAATATGCTATGAGAGCAAGAAGTGCCATTCTCCTACAACTGGTCAATTCACAACATTACAGTTCTCATCCACACCTTTATCATTTGAGGCCCAAGTGGGTTTAGTGGCATGTAGTGCCTCATCAGCCATTTACCCAAGCCTGCGTAGAGTTCGGCCTCACCATCAGCCTGACGAACACTAACATGTTGGGTCAGGATGTAGCCAGCACTCCACACATCAGCATTGGTGATCACATGCTTGAGGTGGTAGGTTATTTTGTCTACCTTGGCTCCACCATAACCAGCAACTTCTCCATCGACCCTGAGCTGGACAAGTGTATTAGCAAGGCAGCTATGATAATGGCTCGCCTCTCCAAAACACCGACCCCTTCACACAGGAATTTGTGGGAGGTTCAGTGAATTGGTATTGTATTGGACCACTGGATTTGCTTGTTTTGCAGTATTTTGTAGAGTATCTGTTGAGCAGATGCTTTTGTTATGTAAACCACACTGGGATTTTTGTATGGAGAATTGTATATAAATTAAAGAAAATAAAGAAATTCCTTCCCCTGGCGATTAAGCTAAACCAGAGCTCTAATAGCTCCCCCCCCCCAAATTGTCTGCCTTTTGGTGATCAGAATTATGCTGGTGAGGGGGTTGGGAAGGAAAGTATTTCTTTTGTACTGATTGCTTTGGCCATCTTTACATGAACATGTGGATTAAATGTAGAATGTAGAATCCTAGGACAAATTTATGGAAATACTAATCCTAGAACAGATTAGCCTGTCTGGCTTCAGTTTAATTATTGTTTAGCATCCTAATTAAGTTAATGGCAATAAATATATTTTAAGCATTTGCAGTATTTATTTGGAAATAGAAACATATAATGTAGTTTATGCTTAGCATAAGAAAATGGATTGATGTTTAATGGATGGCTTCAGTTTATTAAATATAGCTGCTGTGGTTTTCCATAAGTATTATTATTATTAATTAATTAAATTTGTATACCACCTTTCATCCAAAGATCACAGGACAGTTCACAACATAAAAATACAAAATGATAACACAAAATATATAACAAAACAAAACCAATAACTCCCACCCACAAATACATCTAAATGCCCTTGGAAATGTTAATCAGCCAAAGGCCTGGTTATAGAGAAACCTTTTCACCTGGCAACCAAAGGTATGTAATGAAGGCACCAGGCAAGACTCCCTAGGGAGAGCATTCCACAACCAGGAACCCACCGCAGAAAAGGCCTGTTCTCATGTTGCCAATTTTTGGACCTCTTGCAGAGGAGGCACAAGAAAGGCGTCAGATGATGATCATGGGTCCAGGTCAGTTCATAATTCCAAGAAAATAATTGAAACTCTCCCTGACCACAACTAAGTTCTTGCAAATATTTTAATAAGTTCCACCTTTTAAAATACTATACCAAAATTATTACATTTTGTTTTTAAAGCTATATGCTAGTTCATATAGGTATGATGTTGGTGTTCATTTTATTTATTTGGTCAATTGATATCCTGCCCTTCATTAGATTAATGGGGAGGGGCGGTGTTCAGCCTTCTGTATTCACTGTAAGGCCTGACATTTTAAGGTAACATTTATTTAATAAATGCTGTAATCAGTCTCCCTTGTGCCTTGGCAAAACGGTGGCATGAACAGAGAAACAACTTTCTGTATTTGAATTCCCTATTACTTTTGATTTGTTATACCCTTTTCAAAGGCAAGGGTGCATTTTCCAATAAAAAGCCTTCTCCAAACATACCGTAAGTGAAAGTACACTGTGGGATTTGAAAAGCAAATTCTGGTGTCTGTGTTGAAATTTCACTTTAGGCACATGTCATATTCTAGGAAGGTGAATATAAGGAATAGGTACTGATCTCACCACATGTCTGCATATGATCAGTATGTGGACATCTGATAGATGGAGGGATGGGACAGCTACAGCTACTATGGATATAGATCGACTCCACAGGATTATAGTTTTATACTTTAGTATTGTGAGTAATGGAGCTGAGGCTCCAAGACTTTGGCCACCTCATGAGAAAAGAAGACTCCCTGGAGAAGACCCTGATGTTGGGAAAGATTGAGGGCACAAGGAGAAGGGGATGACAGAGGATGAGATGGTTGGACAGTTCTCAAAGCTACCAACATGAGTTTGAACAAACTGTGGGAGGCAGTGGAAGACAGGAGTGCCTGGCATGCCCTGGTCCATGGGGTCACGAAGAGTCGTACATGACTAAACGACTAAACAACAATAAATTTGAGGAAAGGACCTTCCTTGCCTCCATATGAGACTTTGCTGGGAGACCTCAAATATTGCTGGGAGACCTCAAATACCTCAGATATTTGAAATACCCTCTCAGGTGTTACGTTCAGTAAGTTGTGGAATTTTCTTTCCACAGAGGTGTACCTGGCACCACTGATGCACAAGCTGAGGTTTCAGGGAAGAAGGGGCATAGAAGATACAGAGTTTTACTCAGAGCAGACCCACAGAAGTTAACACATTGAAATTAACATTTCAGTGAGTCTACTCTGAGTTAACCTTAATTGAACACCACTCATTTTATATGTAGAAAGGCAAGTACAGCATTGTAATGGTCGGTAACCATCTGTCTGGGGAGACACCTAGTTGCACTAGTGCTAGTGTTGATCTTTAAATCCTATGGCAACTTTTTTGTGGTGGTTCATTTTTTACCATTTTCAATTTTAAGCCATTTTGAAATTTAAAGAAAAGCAGAATATAATTGTTTAAAATGTTTGTTTGTTTCCATTATCACCACCACCACCACCACCATCATTTTACTGTAATGTAATACCATTTCCCATGTTTAAAAGAGTGCTATAATTACTCTTCTAGTTTCTGAATCAGGGCAGTCTAGTGCACAATTGTGCACTGCTTACATTTTATTGAATTAGATGAATTGTGGCATACAGAACTGTGCAGGATTACATCAATTTTGAAAATGGAATGCATTCAGATGTTATTAGTGTTTTCTTAGCATGTTTCACTCCCTCCCCCCCCCACCCGACAGCTGGTTAGTGACATGTTTACAGCAACACTTACAGTATCATCATCTTCTTCCTCCACAGCTTCCAAAACTCTTATAAACAGTATGCTGCGGGACCCTTCTCAGATTCCAGATAGAATTCTAGCAAACCAGATCTATCAGGTATTCATCTCTTGGTGGCTGTGCCGTTATCTGCCTAGCAATGTAAAGGATTTTAAACCTCATTTAATTACTGTCATCATAATCTATCACTGAGGTCAGGCAATGCATAAATGGCAATGCAATATTTGTGAAGAGAGCATTTCGCTTTTTAATGGGTTGTTTTTATAGAGAATAAAAAGCATGCAATTTTTGTTTTCCGTGACTAACTCTGAAAAGCTTTTGATAGCCCTTATGAAGAAAAGTAATTACTGTTTTTTAGGATTCTTTTTAACTGTAATAGTTCTGCAGTTGCCCATCACTGTACTATTTTTCTTATTTGTCTGCAGTGTACTGTGAATGACTATTGTTATGGACCGCTGGTGGACTGCATCAAACAGTATCCTTTCTCGTAAAAGTTTAGGTGCACAATTGATGAGCTTAGACTCTGTGGAGGAGACGTGTCTGGCTTTAACCTGACATAAAGTTCTGCTTCACAAAACACATATCATACTCCTCTCTTTTACATTCAATCAACTACAAGAGGGTCATTGCAGACCCTGTCTCTTACATTGTTTAACTAACATCAGATATGCCATATGAAAGTTGTCAGTTCAGTAGATATACATTTCCTGTGCTTAGATGGAATCCTGTTGCTGTTGGTCACATGAAATATGCAATCTTGTATCAAATTATTAAGCTGTCATAACTTACATAGTACTATAAAAATTGTTACCTGCTTTGCATTTTCCATTGGACACAGGGTATTTGAAAAAGTGACAATATCTGACTTACAAGTAGCCTGTTCTTGCATCTGTTCAAAGTGGACAAATACAGTTCAAGATAGCTGATGAACAGAAAGCTTCCTAAAGCATTATACTGGGAGCTCAGTGTTTCAGATTAGGACTCTGCATAGTACTTGAAAGGTTATGGTGAACTGAGTTCTTCAATGAAGAGGAGACCTGTAATTCCATTCAAGTCTATAAACTGAAAAAAATTACTGTTTGGAGCAAGGATAGGAAACTTGAGGCTCTGCAGATATTGTTGGACTCAGTCAGCCCCAGTCAGCATGGGCAGTGGTCAGGGATGATGGGAACTGTAGTCCAACAGCAACTGGAGGGCCATAGGTTCCCCCCAGTCTAGGGGCTGTCCCTTTTTTATCACTTGTCCCCTGGATATTATTAGAAAATATTGAGTTTTAGGATGGTAAAAAAAATTGTATGCCAACCCCAGGTGAGATCTCCGCCCAAGTTTTATTTGTATAATAATTTTAAAATTGGTGCTACCTTTCCAAAAAGCTCAAAAAATACAAATTTGAAAATATAAACAGGTAATTTTCAAAGCACGGTAAAATCAAAGTGAATCATCAGCAGCTAATTCAGTCCTCACTCAAAGGTTTAGTGAAGTTATAAGTATCTTTCCTACCATTCCATAAGTTTTAAAATAATCTTATTTATTACCCAATAGTCAATAAATGATTATTTCAGCAAATTCTATTCTGGTTTCCTATATCAGGTGTACTCAGGATGGCTCTCCCCACAAAATGGCCTGGTTCACATATCATGATCAGCCAGTGGGTTGCAGTTTGTGGTTAGTGAGGAGAGAACTTAACCACAAGCCCCAGTATACCTGAAGGAGCATCTCCACCCCTATCATTCTGCCTGGACAGTGAGGTCCAGTGCCGAGGGCCTTCTGGCGGTTCCTTCGCTGTGAGAAGCCAAGTTACAGGGAACCAGGCAGAGGGCCTTGTCGGTAGTGGCACCCGCCCTGTGGAACGTCCTCCCACCAGATGTCAAAGAGAAAACCAACTACCAGACTTTTAGGAGACATCTGAAAGCAGCCCTGTTTAGGGAAGCTTTTAATGTTTAATAGATTATTGTATTTTAACATTCTGTTGGAAGCCGCCCAGAGTGGCTGTGGAAACCCAGCCAGATGGGCTGGGTATAAATAAATTAATAATAATAATAATAATAATAATAATAATAATAATAATAATAATAATAAATAGTTTGGTTGAATAGGGATCTGAATTCTATTACCGGTATTTAATTTGTGACTTGTGAGCAGGCTTACAAAGTTTGGCTTAGCTCAGCATAGCAAAAAGGACCAGAGAAGTGCAAAGCAGCTATGAGCTTCTATCCAGGAACCTGCACATCCACACAGTCCTGCTAAGCCATAGTGTAACATGCAGATCAGTTCTCTTGGGCAACTGGGATATCTCCTCATTTGGGCAACTGGGCAGTATGCTGCTTCCTAATGAAAGGAGTGCATAGTGAAGGCTCTGTGGGGACCATGCTGAGCCTTTTTCAGCTGCTATTCTTTGAAGGTTCAATGGTAGCCATAGGGAGACTAGCCCCTACCTCCCTGATGCTCGCAACCTAACATTCAGGGCTCGGGAACACCAGGGCTTTGGTCTCTGCCAATGCGACATCTCCACAACTATCAGTCCCACGTAGCACTTAGTGGGGTGAAGTAGGTAATTAATTCTGCCCTGCTCCATTTCTCTTCCTGCAAGCTACTGCTTTGCACATAGCTCTGGTATTAGATATTGGGGTTCTAGTTAAAAACAAAGCAGATCCTGTGACCTGAGGTCTACCTACTTGCATAAAACGAAAATAAAATAACTCTTTGGGAGCGGCAAAGTGCCTTCCATAGTGCCTTTGAGAGAGATTAACGAGGAATAGCACAGCTGCCTGTATGCCTGAAACTTCCCATCTACTGTTCTACATGGCTTGGTTATAGGTAAAGGTAAAGGGACCCCTGAACATTAGGTCCAGTCGTGTCCGACTCTGGGGTTGCAACGCTCATCTCGCGTTACTGGCCAAGGGAGCCGGCCAGTATGTGGGAACGTTTAATTCAGTGTTGCAAAATATGCACCTGGGCCTGCTCACAAATCACAAATTAAATACCGGTAATAGAATTCAGATCCCTATTCAAACATAAAGGTCACTTAGTAGGCTAACACCCGATCCTATTTTGAACAATCCCCCCCACCTCACACAGCACTCCATCCCCAGATGTTTCAAAAGGTCCTCACAAGCCTCTGGAGACATTTTGCAGGGATAGATGCTGGAGTAGATTATCAGGAAACTTTGTTTCCATTAACTTATTTTGGGAACCCCAGAGGAGGCAGTGAGATTCCTTCTGTGCTACATAAATTGCTTTATTAGCATGGGACATCAGTGCAGGATTGTGCAGCCATTCTGAGCTACATCTGCATCAGTGGTCTTGTTCTAGCTCTGACCATTGCATAGGGTGAAAAAACAATGCTCTTGAGAAAACTGTAATACAGCATCAGTTTATAGGATTAGTTAAATGATATTTGCCATATGGTATTTTATGTACATTGTAGAGCATCATAATTCCTGATCAGTTTTCATAGAACACCATGGTAATAGTTTTTTTTTAATTGTCAGCCATGGGATAGGTTGCATTATCCCAAACTCTGTAGGAAGGCATTATTTGTTAATACCGTATATACTTGCGCATAAGCCGACTTTTTCAGCCCATTTTTTGGGCTGAAAAAGTCGCCCTCGGCTTATGCGCAAGTGAGGCGGGCGGTGGGGAAGGAAAAGCAGAGAGAAAGAGCTTCTCTCCGCTTTCCTATCCCTCCCCCCACCCCACCGGGAAATGTGCAGGACGGGGGCATCTTCTCCGATCCCGTCCTGTGCGTTTGCAGCTGTCTGCGAGGTGGTTGGGAAGGAAAAGCGGAGAGAAAGAGTTTCTCTCCGCTTCCCCACCCCACTCCACCAGGAAATGCGCAGGATGGAGATCTGAGACGCGTCTGCGAGGTGGTTGGGTAGGAAAAGCGGAGAGAAAGAGTTTCTCTCCGCTTCCCTCCCCCCCCCACCCCACCAGGAAATGCGAAGGATGGAGATCTGAGACACTCTTCTCCGTCTTCTCCGATCCCCGCACGATCCCATCCCGTGCGTTTGCAGCTGTCTGCGAGGTCCTAGCGCCTCCAGACACAAGCTGGAAGGGTAAAGACGCCTCTGCCTCCACTCACCAGCAGAAAGGCACAGAATGAAGGATCGGAGAAGCACTGCACAATGCTTCCCCCTCTGTCAGTTGGGGGGGGGGGAGAGAAGTGGAGAGAAGCTCTTTCCTGCAAAAGGCACAGGACAGGATCAGAGAAGCTGGGGGCACTGGCTTGCCAAGGGTTAAAAAGGATTGAGTGGGATTCCTAGAGAGGTCAGGAAATACCAAGCCCACCTACAAAAGGAGGAGGGGGCCTTTGTCTCTCTCTTCTGCACGTGCTGCATCCCAGGCGCCTCCTGAATCCAGTGAGTCTCTGCTCACCTTGCAAAGGGTCCATTGGGGAGAAGAGGGGGTCCTTGGGATGAAGGGGAGGGTGTAGGGAGGACCCCCAAGTCAAGGAACAGAGCCTCTTGCCCCCCTCCTCTCTGCAAAGCCCAGGAGGAGGCAAGGTCACAGGAGCTCTGCAACTCTTATCTTCCTTTGGATCCATTCACAGCTTGGCTGTTTGGGAAGGGAGGGGTCTTTGGGGAGGGAAGAAAAGGGCCTGAAAATAAACCCCCTCACACTCAGGAATCAGTCCCATTTATTGATAGAGGTTGTAGGGGGATGGAAATATTGGACATAAAATACACCAAAGAAATAAAAAGGAAAGCCTAACTGTTGGAAGAGGGGAGGGGGCAAATAAAAGAAAGCGCTTATTCCTGTGGTGCAGAGTCAAGCCTATGGAACTCCTTGCCCCTGTTTTTCTTTGAAATAAATATTCAAAAACATTTAATCTACTGATGTCTCAATTAATGTAGTTTTATTTATTTTTATTTTTGAAATTTACCAGTAGTTGCTGCATTTCCCACCCTCGGCTTATGCTCAAGTCAATAAGTTTTCCCAGTTTTTTGTGGTCAAATTAGGTGCCTCGGCTTATATTTGCGTCGGCTTATACTCGCGTATATACGGTATATGTTTTTAATTTGTCTGCAACATTAACCTCATTTACCTGAGACTAAGTCCAGTTGAATGGAATAGTACTTCCTTCTGAATAGACATGGTTAGGGTTGCAACCCTACACCTAGGGAAGTGGGGTTAGGCTTGCAGCCTTAGTTGTTAATTTTAAGGCATACAAAGTAGCTTAAAATCAATTTAAAGTTAAGGTTTTAAAAGCATAATGTCTTCTAAGGATTGCATATTGATTTTAAATACAACTATCTAATTATATATGCATGGACTAAAGAATGAAGTCAACCTCTTTGTAAATGCCAGGAGGCTATTTTTCAGTAATAGTTTGGCTGCTTACGGGAAACTAGACTGCTGGATTGCATGAGTAGAAAATGGCTCGTGAGGTTATTTACAAGTTTTGCCCCATGATCAGTGCCATACATCAATAACAGGTATTACTGTAGGCCAAGTCTAAGTGTTTCTGTTTATGTTGCATTATAAATTTTGTTTGTAGAATTTATCTTACATTTTTTGTGATCATTCATTTTCTTTCTTTGGCTCTGTCATTATATTAGAGTTTAATGCAGTACATGATTTCCATTGCAATGTTATATTTGTGTGATTATTCTTTTTGTATTCCAGCTGTTATTCCTTCTAGAAATTAGAGATTAATAAGAATGGGAAATCCATTTATAGTTAATTTTTTTAAAAAACATATGTGAAATAAATTCATCAGCTGATAGTTTATTCATAATTATAAATTGTTTTTTCTATCATAATATAACAAAGGTTGGTAGCAGTGCAGAGATATATTCTATGATAACCTCCATAATTAAACAGATTTCAAATGAATGTATAGAAAGAGGTGCATATTATTTGCTGAATTTCTCAGTGGCTTTCAATACAATGAAGCACAGTATCCTACTAGACTGGCTCTTTGGTGTGAAAATGGAATGCATGGTATTATGGTGATTCCATTTCTGCATAAAGATGGGGTAGAAAGGATGGCACTCGGAGATAGCTATATGAGACTGCTGGGTGAGGTCATTAGGGGTTTGGGAGTTGGGCAACATCAGTATGCAGCATTTCTCATTGGCATCTGAGACTATGCGGTTTCTAACTGTTCTCTGATCACTGTCCACTTTGATGAGTTGGATGTGGGCTAATAAATCGAAACTACATTGTGAGAGGACTGAACTTCTGTGACTAGTGGTTTCTGTGTTTAGGAATTAGATGGACAACTTGTTTTCACACTCCTAATCAAGGAGCAGCTTTTTAGTTGGGAGATACTCTTTGATTCGACTTACTCACTTAGGTGTCTGCAGTGGTACGGAGTGCCTTCTCTCAACTATGACTGGTTTATTACCTAGACACCAATAGCCTGATCACAGTAATTTATGGTCTGGTTACCTCCCATTCAGATTATATCATTTGGAGTACTATTGAAGATGACTCAGGATTGTTTCTTGGGCAAAATGTGTCTGTTTGGCTTTTGAATGGAGCCACTAGCTGGCTTCTAAGTGGTTTACAACTATAAAAATCAACACATAATTAAACTACACAATAACAATTCTATTGGGTGCTAATACTCCCATATATAAAATGTACAATAAAAGCAACCATTAAAAAGCATAACAAAACAGTTAAAACAAGTAGCAGAAGCAAAGTTCAGCTCAGGGAAATTATTAAACCCTCCTCTCATTTGAACCTAAATATTTATGTGTGATTTTGACTAATACAGTCTTCTTTTTTTGTCAAAGTTATTGTTGCCCACCCTCAGAGCTTTGGATTAAGGATAGGATATATTTTAAATAAATAATATATTGGCATTCTTTGTGTAGCCCACTAATGCTTCTTTCTCCTTCTACTTTGTGGATTAAAAACGGCTTCAGAAAAACAAATTGGAATCATTCCACCAAAGCTAGTCAGTATTCACTGCCACATAGCTGTATTCAGCGTCATATAATTCTAAAACTGAATTTTATTTCAAACACTATGCCTTTCCTTCCTTGATGGAAAAAAATCAGTGCAGTTGGACATGAGCATGAAGTCTTACTGCAAGAAATGCTTTTGGAGAAAAATATATCTTTTTTAGGTAAGATTTTATATTTTAATCTAGTACCTAAACATTCCACATCTCAGTAGCTTTTCCAAAAGAGGTCTCCACAGATATCCTGTATTAGGTAGTAAAGAGAGGCTAAGAAATGATTGATGAGGTACATGTTATCTTTTATTGATTTAGACTTGAGCAGGAACTCAGTTACCTAATACCCCATACTGCACGGGCACAAGCTAGCAATTAATATTTTATAGAATAAGTAGCTGGGAAAAATGCTTTAATATCAGCTGCTGTATTACTTTTGGTGTCATGAGATATTAGCCATAATCTAGGTCTAAGGAGACTCAGTATGAAGCATAAGAAATATTAGCTGCATAATGCTTCATGTATTAAAAAGAAAACAACCACCACCATACAGGAGGAATTCACTGGTTTCCTTAGAAGCATGTTTATTCCCTCATATTTTTGAACAAGTATATTAAACCTTCTTGCATTATCTCTAATCTGAACAATGCAAAATGTTAACCTTTATAAGAATATTATTCCTGTTCATTGTAGAAGTATCACTTTAATTTTTTTGCAGTTTACACTTGCTTAATGCAGTTCTTAGTAGTTAAATAATCATTGGACTTCCCTAGAAAGCATGATCTCACTCTTTGGATTTTGTTGTGTTGATTGGTAAACTCTGAATGCAAGAAAGTTGCTGTTTTTCACCTAGAAAGGCTTAGCCAAAAGTGAGGTCCCCACCTACTAATTAAATAAATATTTTACTTACTTTTTTATATCTATTAAGATATTATTGATAGAGTTTACAACAGTGCTCAATACATATTATGATTTGAGCATACTGGTAGACCATAACAGAATACTATTTTCAAATACTAGAAAACCGCTGTAGTGTGTCTTCCACTTTGAGAAACAATACTTGAAGAGTTTATTTCCTAGGCATTCTTCAAAAATTGGCATTCATAAATATCAAAAGCACTTTTGAGAATTAGGTGAATTCTGTTAGTCTATGATAGAATACTAGATGTACAACTTCAAACCTCAAGTAAAATATATAAATTTGAGAAAATGCCAGAGTGAGTCTCGGGCTTGAATACCCCACCCTCCTTCCTCCTTCCTTCTTCATGCATAAGGGTAGAAAGTTAAAGCTTCCATTTGCAGTTTGAAACAAACAACAGTTTCCTGTTGCGTTTAAATATAGGAAAGTGTCATTTTATCCAACCACAGCAAATCATAACAAACCAGGGTCTCGTGGTTTCTCATATTTTGATAAACTATCATTGCTAGTCAGCCTTGAATCATGGTTTGCTGTTGGCTTACTGCTTTGTTAGGGAGGAGGTGATCCCAGATTCAGACACAACACTAAGCTATCCCCTTCCTGGTTTGTTTACCCAGAAAAGAAGAAAAGTGAGAATGATTAGGTTACATGTACCATCATACAGCACATGCGTGGTATTGTTTATTAAGCGAAGAACCTTGGCTTTCTGCTGTGTATGAACACAGTTGATAGGAAACTTCAGTGTAGTGCAAACTGCAAAAAAGAAGCTTTTAATTTCCACCCCCTTGCATATAAGTAAAGGCGAGGGTGAAGCACTGACAGATTTGGGCTCTCAAATTTCAGCTGCACTCTGTGCGATGCTAAAATTCAGCATGCCCCTCCTGCTTCTCATGCTCCATCTACACTCCCCTGCAGCACAGCACCCAGTACCAATTGCGCTAACCTAAATCCACTTCTGGGTGAAACGTGTGAACCCAAGGCTTGCCTCAGCTCATTCTCAAAGCAAAAAGTCACAATTTCCCATTATGTTTGAACTTGAACTTCGTGTCTGTCTATGTGCCACTGGAATGTGATTGCTGAATGCTAGATAGTTCAACATGGAAGCAAATTAAGAGGCTAAGATAACTTCTGTGTCCTATAATAACTTTTAAGTGATTTGATTTTATACTCATTTCCACCCAACGTATAAATTCAGCGGAAAGTACAGCACGTCTTCATTGTGATAACGCTAGCTATTTCTTAAAGTTACTTTCAGAGAGATCCAATCAACTAAAATATTTTATTTTGAATATTTTTCAGTAACAAAGTACTGTATGACAGGTTGAATTAATGATGTTTATAATGAAGACATAAAAATGCAGAGATGACAAAGAAGCATTTTTATATTCATGTATCAGGTTTGCTAAGAAGGTTCATTTAATCTGACACAGCATTGCATGTGTAAGAAGGATATGTATGAGTGCATTAGTAATTCTTGTACCTCTGTTCAAAAGAAAATTAATTATTCTGCTATCTGGTTAAAAGAATAATACTATTGTTTATAATATTTATTCTCTTTATAGCTGAAGATCAGTTACGTGCAAAAGGTTATGACAAAACACCAGACTTCATATTAGAGGTGCCAGTCGGTGAGTCCATGATGTTTTTAAGCTTTGGTGGGTGAATCTGTTTATACTGAAATGCTAACGTTCTTAAAGGCATTATGGGGAGACACAGGATAATCGTAACACTCTGTTAGATATTCACAGTAATGAAACAATGCCTGTAATAATTACGGAGCGGGAGGAAAGGATAAAAAAACTTAGATCCTGGACTGACCTAAGACCATGATCCATAAGTAAACCTGTTATAGAAACATGTCATAGAAGCATCTGGATTTATTCAAATGTGTAAGCTGTTGACCTGAGACAAATATTTTAAAATCTGCTTTATCCTCAGTCATTGCAAAAGCTAAAATACTGTTCCTGCTTGAGACAAACTTTAACCATAGTTTGTCAGACTTCTTGCCACTCCTAATGCCCCAGTTGTGAATGCACGTTAGCTGCCATGGTGCAAGTGATATATTGTGTCATGGGAGCTAAAGAGGCATCCTGTGAATGGTAATTAGGTCAAAGACATCCAGCTGTGCCCCACTTACTGAAAGTCCCAACACTGCTGCAGTGTGTGTTTGTGTGTTGCTACACAGTGGTCCATTTGACCAGGCTGTTATAGATGAAAATTACGCAGAGAAAATCATGACATATACAACTTTAGCAAGTTTAGCAGGTGTGCTAAGCACCTGCATTGGTCTTGCAACTGAATTAGAACTACATCGTGGATTTGACATAACACTTGACTTCTAGCCCTTGCTATGCCAGAATTGCACAAAAGAGTAATAAAAAAATCATTTTAGAAAAATATATGTGCCACTCAGTGTAAGGAAGCCGGAGGTCCATTGTGGGCTTGCATGCATGCATTTGTTTACCTGCGCCTATGCACCTTTTTAAAAATCTCGTCTTTTGAAATACAATTTTTTTTAGTATACCAAAATGATGAAAAATCACTACCCCCCCCTCCAACCTCACAATGTCTTACGA
Source organism: Lacerta agilis (assembly GCF_009819535.1). Classification (NCBI taxonomy): domain Eukaryota; kingdom Metazoa; phylum Chordata; class Lepidosauria; order Squamata; family Lacertidae; genus Lacerta; species Lacerta agilis. The sequence continues at coordinate 37,685,014 of NC_046312.1, forward strand.
TAGCTGTGTCTCACACCAAATGTAACTGACCTGTAGAAAGGACGCTATGAATTGAAAACAGATGTTGTATGTACCCTTGTTAACCATGAAAATCCTTTAATAAAAACAACTATTAAAAGAGCAGTACCCTACCACACGAAAAAGTGTGCTGCTCCAAGCCAATCAGGGATTTAGATTTGCGCACATGGAAAGCTGTTACTTCCATCAGAAAGTTTTTCCTAATATTTAGTAAGGATCTCCTTGAATCCACTGGTTCAGGGCCCAACTTCTAGAGCAGCAGAAAAGAAGCTTGTTCCATCTTCCATGTAACAGCCCTTCAGATATTTGAAGATAGTTATCATATCACCTCTAGCAACATCTGGAGGTGCGTAGGTTTCCCAGTCTTGTGGTACAACATGATACAGCAATATTGTGCCCATGTTTCTGCCTGTCCCGTGCAAGCTTCACAGTCTCTGTATTTCCCCTAATGCTTTATATCTATCATGTGAATAAGTGGGGAATTGTGGCGGGTCATGAATGGGCACAGTGTGAACAATGAGACATAATACCCAGTTATTCTACCCATAAATAATTGAACCCTTAAAGATGCAAGCACACTGTGAAAAGATTGAGTGACTGTGTTTTTCAGTATGGTTTAAAAGTGAGGAAGCCTTGCATAACAGTAGATTGTGTTAGATTATTCTTAAGATATATTCATTTGCTGTGATTTTAAGAATTTATAAGCGTTTGTGTTCATTTTAAAATGTATCCCCCCATTTAGCTGTAGAAGGCCATATCATTCATTGGATTGAAAGCAAAGCCTCTTTTGGAGACGAGTGTAGCCACCAAGCCTATCTACATGACCAGTTCTGGAGTTACTGGAACAGGTAGATCCTTCTTTCTTTCTTTCTTTCTTTCTTTCTTTCTTTCTTTCTTTCTTTCTTTCTTTCTTTCTTGTTATTTAAACAGTAGGCCATATGTACATTATTGCTATTTGTCTGGAAGAGAAGAAAGAATGTTGACGTGAAATGGATGTCCCCTCAGCAAGCAGCCACTTCTCTGAGCAGCTCCTTCTTATGGGCCCCGGCATTATTCATTGCATAAGCATAGTATGTTTGCTGTAGTATTAACGACTGAGATCCTGAGGCATCTTGGGACTGGTCAAGCACTGGTGGGGGTTCTCAGTGTGGCAGCCTGTAGCACACAACACTAGAAAGCTCTACCGCCTCAACTTGGGTAAAGAAGTGCAAGAATATTTCCCTTACCTATGATCTGAATTTGGCCTCTTAATATTACACACACCCTTTTAATGTTTCAGGTAAAATCCATGGCGTCTTTGCCTTTGTGGAAAGCACTTCAGTTCTTGCAAGTCAGGTCACACAACTACTCACTTTTGTACCCTCCAAAATATAATAGGATATAGTGCAGAGAGCTGCAGTAGGTGGCAGGGATCCATGACTTGTAGTGGCCGAAGCCTTTCCACTCGGGCAAAGTCACCATTGGATAAAGTCCATCTTCTGAAGGTGCCTTTGTTCATCTTCAGTGGCAAGCACTTACAGTGGTACCTTGGGTTAAGAACTTAATTCGTTCTGGAGGTCCGTTCTTAACCTGAAACTGTTCTTAACCTGAGGTACCACTTTAGCTAATGGGGCCTCCCGCTGCCGCCGCACGATTTCTGTTCTCATCCTGAAGCAAAGGTCTTAACCCAAGGTATTATTTCTGGGTTAGCAGAGTCTGTAACCTGAAGCGTCTGTAACCTGAGGTACCACTGTATTAACAATGCTGTTTTTCTATAAAAAGAGGTGCCAGAGCTCACCATGAACTTTCCCTTATTCTCTTAGAATAGCAATGGTGCCCACCTGAGAGGTGCCAGTGATGAGCTCCAGTGATCTCCAGCTGAAAAAAGCCCTGCTTATTATTAAAATAAAAACTATTAAACTTATATTGACAGTTCATTTCTGCAGGCATTCAAACAGTTTGTTCCTTCTCTCTTGCCAAGTCTGTGACCCCAAAATAACTGCTACACTGAAACCTTTTGTGTCCTACTGTTTCTGCCTTTTTCTTCTTCTAGGCTCTCCCCAGTTATTTCACAGAGGTACTCCCCACTGATAGAAGAAATGTATCTTAGCCTACCAAGCTCCCATGTTTGAACCTTTTGAAAGATACTTGTGCTGAATATATAAAGCTGATACATTTATTCTGAGTTAGACCAGTAGCCTGCTAGCAGATCTCAGAGTCTCCAGCACTGACTCTTTCGTAGCCCTGCTACCTGTGCTCATTTTATGTGGAATTGTCATGGATTGAACGTAGGGCCATTTGATGCAATGCCCACTTGCTCTGCCCCTGTACTGTGGCCACCCCTGAGTGCATTTTTGCTCTGTAAGATGGCAAAAAAAAACGGTGTATGGTAAAATATTAAAAGTACATGAAAATCTAATTTGGTTTAATTATATAGTTGAATTCCAACCTAAAGCTGTGCACTTGCATATTTTGCTGTAATATACTAATGAGTAAACTAGTACTATCAAGAGACAGATTAATTAATAATTAGTAACTTCACTGTCAATTATGACTTACAGTAAGTAAGGATGCAGTCAGTTTACTTTTTCTGTTGTTTGCAAATCTAGCTGTCGTGTCTCTAGACTATGTTTTAGTGAGTCCCAGGAGAAACCTTGACGCTGTTATTATCGGAAGTAACTTTGCTACGTTTGAAGAAGGCACTAACAAAATGTCTTCTTTGACACTGATATTAGAATAATGATAATTCTACATAATGAGAGTAGCATTTCTTCTACACTCTTTGAATATGAATAGCAAACCTTCCATCTACTGAAATCTTTCACTATTTAATTGTAATCTAAATGTCTTTAGTACTCTGCATATACTCCTATTGATTAAATAGGAAAGTTGCTATTTAGTCAATAGGAGTGTTCTAAATTTTCCTAGTGTGTTAACTGCTAATCAACACACCCAAAGTTCCTTTCTAAAAATGGCACATACCAAGTGATCCTAAATGCTCACTCAGAAGTTACACTGAGATTAAGGTGACCAGTACTCCATACTAAGTGTGCTTAGAATACATATCTTTAGGCACCAGGCAAAAACATCCCTCTTCTCCCAGGCCTTTGCCAAATTAAACAATCTATGGATGGGGGGCATTGTTTTCTTTGTTATTTGGTGTATATTTGGGGGCTTTTATATTGTAAACCACCCTGTGATCTTCTGAAGAAGGATGATGTAGACATATAATAATAAAACAATTCATGTCTGTGCATAATGTTCAGTGGGTCTACTTTCAAGTAAGTGGGTTTAGAATTGCAGCCTAAATTGCACCTGGTGAAGATAAAAAAATATAATGCTCTAAAAACAACTTTGTCAAAGAAAGTAAAACTTAAATTCCATTTTAACTTGTGTCTGTTAAATACCATTTATCACACATGTGCAAAAAGATGTGAGGAAGACAAAGTTATTTAACCTACTGAGTATTTTGATAATAATGTTATCAGTTGATACGTTGAGGTAAAGTTAAATTGTTTGGAAATGTTTGGGAAAGGAAGACATCCTTTCCTTAGCACAATGTCAATATCTAGCAGTTTAGGGGCTTAAAAAGTTGTATTGGTAAAATGAAACACAGTGGCTCAACAAACGGACTTAGTGGAAACCTTGGGAGTTGCATTTGTCAAGCATCTAGGAAAACTGTTCATGCATACCCAGTATCCAAAGCTTCATTGGCAGCCAATACACAAAGAACTGAAAGGTCATTCTTCTTCCTGCAGTATGATGGTTTGTTGACATATTTTGACACACTGGTACAATACTGAAAGGTTTTGACCTTATTCCAACACTCAGGGATTTAGGATTGCTTAAGCCTTCTAGTGCTTATGGAATTTCACAAATTCCACATTCTCTCTCCCTCTCTTATCTCCCATGCCTGTCCTAGCATTAGTTAACTTGTTTCAGAAATGGGCTTGAATGAATTTAGAGTCATGAATTACTGTCATTTTTCATTCAGGCTATCATTGTCAGGTGGGGGAGGAATTATTATGAGTCTACGCAGAGCAATAAAAAGTAGTGAATTTTAATTTTCTCACAGGAAGCTTGTTATCCTGAAGGCCTTCAAAAGAACCCTGTATAATGTTTGTGAGCAGAAAGTTGTACATTTGTTTAAAGCTTATGTGTAAGCTGCGTATTTTTCTTTCAATCAATCCTATGCACACTTTCCTGGGACTGTCTCCTTTAATTCAGTAGGATTTCTGATTGTGCTGTTAACAGATAATTTTTTCTAAGTAAGTAGTATAAAACATCTTTAGTCTGAAGGAATAAATTTTTAGTGTTTGGATAATGGCCTAATCTTCAAAATTCTAAAGTTTGTGATATCACTATGTTTATGATAGCGTTCTTTTTCTTTGCAGTAAAAATTCAGCAGTGGTGGCAACACAACAAGAATAAAGTCACATAAAGTGCAATTAAGATTACATTAGCTAGTAAATTTCACTTTGGGGGAAATGTTTTCCATACCGAGCATTTTAGTAGTACACCAGATTTAGACAATCTTTTATCAATGTTTTTGAGGCTGTTATGTTTTTCTATGCTTTTTCTATAAGTAAACAGAGTACTGTGATTTTTCATTGTTTGAATTATATTTCTTTATATTTTTCCTCTAATCTTTCAAATATTGTTGCATCATTGGAGGCTGTTCCATAATACAGACAGAGCGCTTTCAGCTTCCATCTATATTACTGCAAGGCATCAGCTCCAATTTCCTTGGTATTTCTCATTCAGATTAGACAAGCATCTAGGCTTACGTACGATAAGAGCTGACAGCATAGATCCTGCTATGTTTGCCAAAGGCCTGGTCACAGACACTCCACTATGTCAAAGAATGTCAGCCCCCACAGACCTTACCTTTCAGAACTCCTTGTAATTTTTAATTGACATTTACATCTGACATTTTGAATGTACATGTTATTGTTGAGTCTTTATCTACATATGAATGGTAGAAACATTTTCTGAACAGAACCAAAACATTTTTTTTAATTATTATTTAAGAAGGTTGCTTTGCTTGCCGAAACTCAGCCCTAGCTACATTCCCCCTTCCATAGTGTAATTTTTATGAGTGCTTTGCTAATCAAATTACGAAGCTTTCGCTGTGTGTGTAAAGAAAGAAGTTAAAAGTAATTGACAAAAATAGAATCATCTTTCTTTAGGACATGCTAGCCATACAGTTGTGCGGCAAGAATCTATTTTAAAACATAAGCTACATTATTTAGGATATTTTAAAATGTAGTACACAAAATGACATATTCATAACTATTCCAAATCCCATTTAAAGTATAATAATTTGAGGGGGAACTTTTAAATCCTTCTTTATTCTATGCCATGTAATATTTTTCTGCATGCGTTTTCCAAATGGAAGTTTTAATTTAATTTTTTTTAAAAATAAATAAATTAATAAGGGTAATTATCCTAAATCGGAATAAGGAAGTTCAGTTGCTCATAAATGTCAATAAGCAAAGAACTAACAGAAGTGGTTTGTCACAAACGATCCTGCTTTTCTTCTAATTAGTTCATTTACATTTTACAAATTAACAGTAAATTTCAGATAGAAGATATTCCAGCAGCATACTATAGCATTACTGACCTGTATTTGTATCTGCCAAATTTAAGTTAATTAGAAATGTAGATGCTGTTTGTTTTATCTGTCACAAAGCTCATCTTTAAAAAAAGGCTAGACACACTCCCCCCTCCAACATTTATCATCTAAATAATAGTCTTCCCAAGATGGCAGCCTCATAATAAACTCTTTTCAGTGGAGTGATGGGTAATGAAGCTTGCTTGTGAAGGAAGCGAAAAATGTTGTCTAGCCAAATGCATGAATATGATGGCTGGAGAATCAGTGGACTTTCTCAGTCATCAATCTTTTTAGTAGCCTCTTACACATCTGAATATTTTGATAGATGATCTAATAATTGAGTTATCTATCTTTCTAACTATCAGAGTTGTATAAAAATTATTCTCACATTCTACTGAATATTAACTATATTAGACATCCAGTAAATTTTTCAAAAAAAAAAAGGAAGACCAGGTGTTGGAAGAATTTTATGATGCAAATTCCCCTAACAAATTAACTAATGAAAATCTGAAGAATTAAACCTTCTGAAATTGTATAAGCATACAGTAAAGACAGAATCTAAAACTGGTTACATTAAAAATGTTGGGATGTCTGCAAGATAAGTAAAGAGAAGTTCCTGATGTCACTAGTGGTAAATTTAAATAGTGTGTGAGATATAAAATAAAATATTTTTCAGAATCTTTATATGGACCAACAGTGGTCTCAGATTTATTCACATCTGATTTTTTTACTTGGAAGTGGTAAACATAGGGCCCAATGGAACCTGACATAGAAGGTCTGTGGCTAGAATCTCCCCTTTTATTTCATTTCTTTGTGTCCCCATTTGTTACGTAAAATGAGGAACGTAAAATAAGAGCAAGGAAGTATCATAGATCTGCTGCCTCACACCTGGTAGAACCTATTGGTATTATCTTACAAAATTTTGAATCTGATTCTTCCTGAATTTGAAACTTAGGCTATGTAACATACCATATTTGTGATTTGAAACACAGTGAGGTCATTTTTGTCCACTGTTTAAAGTAGCTCTTTTACATTGTTGTACACACCAGAGAGTGAGTGGCGATGTCTTCACCCACTGCACTCTACCTGATTTATTTTGCCATGCGGAACTCCTATTCATTTGAACTGTTACCTGTGCATGTGCAGTGGCTGTCTGAAATGTACACACCATAGCTGAACTATAGCTTACGTTTTCGATTGGGATGGAAGCTTATTTGAGGGGGAAAGCATCAAACAGCAGTATTTCTCAATAAACTATAGGATACATATGGATTGTTGCTAACATATTTCAAACATCATCAGTGGGAGCACAATGTAACCAGAATAAACACTAATATATCGTATAGACAGCCTCAGACTGTGCTCCTAACAGAATTACTAGGAAATACAGGGACATGTAGGGATGTGGGTGGCGCTGTGGTCTAAACCACTGAGCCTCTTGTGCTTGCTGATCAGAAGGTCGGTGGTTCAAATCCCCGTGACGGGGTGAGCTCCCGTTGCTCGGTCTCAGCTCCTGGCAACCTAGCAGTTCAAAAGCATGCCCAAAAGTACAAGTAGATAAATAGTTACTGCTCTGGCAGGAAGGTAAACAGTGTTTCCGTGCGCTGCTCTGGTTTTGGTGTTCCATTGTGCCAGAAATGGCTTAGTCATGCTGGCCACATTACCCAGAAAAACTGTCTGAGGACAAACGCCGGCTCCCTCAGCCTGTAAAGTGAGATGAGCGCCGCAACCCCAGAGTTGTCTGTGACTGGACTTAACTGTCAGGGGTCCTTTACTTTTACAGGGACATGTATCTGAGTAAATTTGCATAGGATAGGCTGTATAAAGATGTTGGGGTGTAGAGACGACTGGCACTTAGTTTATACTAAATTTTTAATGTTTAAACTACAAGGTGTTACCTACCTGTGCCTGAAGAGTTATCTGCTTAGTGAGTAAAGAATATGTGTTTCTGGAAGATATATTTAATCCAGACTATGTCATGAATAATGCCTTTATTTCAGTGATTCTCAAAGCAGATTTTAACACATGGTCATAATGTAAAATAAAACACCTCTTCCCAAGCACAGTCGTACAGAACTTCTGCCTGGTTGATGAGGCCAGAACATGCTTCCCTTCATTTCTGTAGCCTTCCTGGATTCTTGGAGCTCAGGGTTTTTCTGGCAAGAAGGTAGAAAGTGAACTCCCTCTACTTGTGCCTTTGTGAGAGGGAGGGGGTGTAGCCTGTCAACAACCTTGAACAAAAAAGAAAAGAGAATTCATCAATGGAGTCTTCAGGCAGTTGAACAAGACTTAAAATTTCTTGATATCATGTAAAAAAAGAAAATATTTTTCTGTGGGAACTAGTTTTTTTTTTTGCTCCAGTTGAAATCTAAAATGGTGTACAGGACTTGGTGTAAGATCTAAGTATTGTTGAGCCAATTAGGAGCAATGAGCATAGTGCTATTAAATTAAATATACAAAGAAAATCCAGCATGGTCACATTGGGTTACAAAAGAGGGAACTTCCCCCAAAATGAGAAGATTGGTAAAAATGAAGCTGAAAGGCAAATTCCAAGAATGTCAAATTATTCCAAAATGCTTGGGAGTTGTTTAAAAATGCAATACTGGAAATTAAACTGGTGTGTATGCTACAGATCAAGAAAGATACCATGAGGGCCAAGAGCAGGCTTCTTCAACCTCGGCCCTCCAGATGTTTTTGGTCTACAACTCCCATGATTCCTAGCTAGCAGGACCAGTGGTCAGGGATGATGGGAACTGTAGTCTCAAAACATCTGGAGGCCCAAGGTTGAGGAAGCCTGGCCAAGAGAGTGCTAGTGTGGTTAATGAGTCAAAGATGCCATTAGAAGCAAGGCAGCTTCCTTTAAAAAAAAAAAAAATGGAACTCTTGTCTGAATTAAAAGAACTGAAAGGGACACAAACTTTGGCCAAAAAAAAAAGTGGGGGCAAGCAGACAGCAAGAGATGCTAAGAAAGAATTTAAGGAACACATTGCTATAAACATGAAGATCAACAAAGGTTCTTTAAATATATTAGTAGCAGGAGACAGTCTAGGGAGGCAGTTGGCCTTTTGGATGACCAGGGAGGATAAGGACATTGAATGAATTCTTTGCATCTGTCTTCACAACAGAGGATATAGGGCAGATCCCAGTGCCTGAACTAACTTTTGCAGGAGGGGAATCTGAGGGATAAAGAGAGATAACGTTCTAGGCCTAATATACAAAATAAAAACTGGCAAATCACCTTTTCCAGCTAACATCTACTCAAGAGTTCTCAAAGAACTCAATGGTGAAACTGCTGATCTTCTAACAAAAATGTGTAACTTGTTCCTAAGAACAGCCTCCATAACTGAGGCCAATATTACACAGATTTTAAAAAAAGGGAAATCAGGGGCCAGTGAGCTTAACATCTGTCCCAGGGAAACTTGTGGAAAGATGAAATAACAAAGCATATAGAAGAGCATGCCTTGCTGAAGCAAAGCAAGTATGGCTTCTGCTAGTCAAGTCCTGTCTCATGAATCTTTAGAATCTTTTGAGGGTGTCAGCAAGCATATAGATAGCAGTCCTATGGCTGACATAATGTACCTGGACTTCCAACAAAGTTCCTCACCAAAGGCTACTGTGAAGAGCTGCAAAAGGAACTCTCCAAACTGACTGAATTGCAAATGTTGTTTAGTGTAAATAAGTACATATAAAGTGTTGCATTTCACATATATACTCATTGGGGCCGAACTGGCAGTGCCTGACCAGGAACAAGACCTCAGTGTACAGTTCTGGTTGCTTCACCTCAAAATGCACATTTTCTTGATTTACCCATAATTACTTGGTAAGAAATTATGGGTAAATAAAAAAAACGTGCATTTTGAGGTAAGTAATTACTAGTTCCAATGGCAGCAGTTATGGTATAGCTGAATTTTCATGAATGGTATTCATGAAAATTTCAATCTTTGAGTGTATATAAAACAAGTTTGGACCATATTAAGTTTTTCTTGTAAGTCCTGTATTATAAAAAATACAGTATGTGTTCTTTCTGAATTGATTTTTGTTATCAAAGCATTATCTTTGATGTAAACACCAATAAGTCACATGCTTTTGTTGTAAATGATAAAAAATTCTTTGTCTTAAATGCTCATTGCTGTACCTGGATTTGCATCTTCAGTTGTAGCTGCATGTGTGACATTATTAGTGAAATAAAGACGTTGTTGTGGGCAGTCTGAGATGACATTACAAGGCTGTGCTAGCTGTGATGCTGAAAAAGGTTGTCACCCACTATTTTTCTGAGGTTTGTCATTTATCAAAAAGAGGCAATCTGCTGCAGGAGGATCTCTGCGGACATTCCTATTTGTGTGGCCTGAGCCTGTCTCTTCAGGTTTCATTATTTAGGTCCGATGTGTAGTTAGTTCTTATCAAAACTAATACTATCTGAAGTACTAGGCTTCCAGTGGTCACACAAACCAAAATCAGGATTTCTTCAACATGACTCATATTACTAAAGACAGTATCTCCTTAAATTTGAGTATAGCTTCAGTGACTGTATCAATTACATCTTCTAGCTGAATTTTAGTGAACATTTTGCTTTGAATTTGTGTAAGTGCATCAGATTTAAATTGATACACATTTGTAGTGCCTCCAGATTCAGGTATGACTGTATTTCATTGAAACGTAACATTACAGTACCTGGAATATATTTATTTATTTTCCTACATTTATACCCCAACTTTCTTCCACCATGGAATCCACATAGTTTCTAGGTCACATGCCTGAGGTCATGATCCAGACTTGACTAGACCAAAGCTTAAGCAAAATAGTGGCCTCATCTGACATCAGACCATACCTTGGAACTAGACTAAAGATAGGCCATACATGCTGCATGCAGGCAGTTCTCGATTTTATATATTTTACTGAACTATATGGACTACTATGCAATTGGTTGTTTCTGGCGTCAGGATTCAGAAACAAAATAAAAATTTCTTTCCAGTAGTACCTTAGAGACCAAATAAGTTTGTTCTTGGTATGAGCTTTCGTGTGCATGCACACTTCTTCAGATACCAAGTGTGCATGCACACAAAAGCTCATACCAAGAACAAACTTAGTGCTACTGGAAAGAAATTTTTATTTTGTTTTGACTATGGCAGACCAACACGGCTACCCACCTGTAACAGGATTCAAAACATTACTTTTTATATTTTCTTCCCAAAGTGCTTTGTTAAGCACAAAGTATTTCATTTTTTTAGCATTATTAAGTTCCCTGACATCCAGGTTGCTAATGCTACCATACTTGAATCTAATGCTCACCTTTTTTTACCAAATTATGTTGCGTAAATTAAGGTGAGCATCAGATTCGATGACACATTTACATTCACCAGCAAATACTTTTTTTGGTTTCAGGGTTCTGAAATTTGAGGTACACATTAGATTCGATGGCTCATTAGACCCAAGTAAATATAGTACATTGCCTGCTTCTATAATTATTCTTAGAATACATGCATTCTAAATGTATTCATATGGTAAGAATTTAATAGGTAAAGGTAAAACGTAAAGGGACCCCCTGACCATTAGATCCAGTCGTGTCCAACTCTGAGGTTGCGGCGCTCATCTCGCGTTACTGGCCGAGGGAGCCGGCGTACAGCTTCCGGGTCACGTGCCAGCATGACTAAGCCGCTTCTGGCGAACCAGAGCAGTGCACGGAAACGCCATTTACCTTCACGCCGGAGCAGTACCTATTTATCTACTTGCACTTTGACGTGCTTTCGAACTGCTAGGTGGGCAGGAGCTGGGACTGAACAACGGGAGCTCACCCCGTCGCGGGGATGCTTCAAAATAACTAGCAGCAACAGATAATTGTATTATCGTTTAAACCTGTTGGTTTAAAAACAATATGCTAGCTTTCAGTTTCATTTAGTGTGTCTTTTTAAAACAAAGTGTACGCACTGATTGCTGAACTCCAAATGTAACACTAAACTGAAACACAGGCCACAAAATTTGAATGTGGACCACATACTTTTTAGCAGTCTGAGTTTCACTCCAAATGTGTTCATAATCACAGAATAGATTTGGATGTGTGGCAGCGCCAAGAAGATGGGGAAAAAAACACATTTGTTTTGGATTCCACAGAGATGGCTATGGATTAAAGTATTCTTGTTTTTGTTTCTCTTGATTGTGCTGTAAGAGTGTTTGTGAATTTTGGAGACTGAAGCTCTAACCCCACTTGAATAAAGACAATGATGGCAGTGAGTTTCTGTCCAGAGTTAATCAGCTGCAGAATTTGTAAACTGCACATATGTCAGAGTTGAAAATGTTAGCACTCTAGTAGAAGCTTGAAAAGGTTAGATCTGATAAAAGCCATCAGCAGTTAAAGAAAGTGATTTATGGGACTGTAATGACACAAAATGCCTCATTTATCACTCCTTTATAGATAGGTTAAGGTTTCACTGTCATACCTTAAAAACTTGACCACTTAGAATTGTCAAAATAGGCCCTTAATTGCCCATCATGCATTTCAGTTTGAATTTCCCTCTCTTGATTTTTTGTTAATTTTATTTCATATTGCTTTTGAGCTTTCCACATGATTTTGTTTCATGTTATTAAGATTTAATACTTTTTGAAAATTGTATTCTTAGCTATGTAGTCCTTACTGGCTAATGATGTGAACATGAATTATTGTGTCTCACTCCTGTATGTTTGTATAAATATACTTGAAACAAAATAAGTTGAAACTGCATACCTGGGTCTGTTTTACTAATTCTTTTAATCTGCTTATGACCATATAACTTACATAAATTTACAGAGTAATATTTCTGTAATTATTCCATTGTTAACAGTGTCACCTGTTATTCTAATATTTTAGTGCTATGTCTATTGATTTAATAAACAAATCACAGTTTAACAAAAGAATCTGTTAAAAATATTTTTAACTGAACAAAAGGTTAAAAAAAACCTTACTTTTTCATGTTGTTGTTTAGTCGTTTAGTCGTGTCCGACTCTTCGTGACCCCATGGACCAGAGCACGCCAGGCACTCCTGTCTTCCACTGCTTCCTGCAGTTTGGTCAGACTCATGTTGGTAGCTTCGAGAACACTGTCCAACCATCTCGCCCTCTGTCGTCCCATTCTCTTTGTGCCCTCCATCTTTCCCAACATCAGGGTCTTTTCTGGGGAGTCTTCTCTTCTCATGAGGTGGCCAAAGTGTTGGAGCGTCAGCTTCAGGATCTGTCCTTCCAGTGAGCACTCAGGGCTGATTTCCTTCAGAATGCATAGGTTTAATCTTCTTGCAGTCCATGGGACTCTCCTCCAGCACCATAATTCAAAAGCATCAATTCTTCGGCGATCAGTCTTCTTTATGGTCCAGCTCTCACTCCCATACATCACGACTGGGAAAACCATAGCTTTAACTATACAGACCTTTGTTGGCAAGGTGATGTCTCTGCTTTTTAAGATGCTATCTAGGTTTGTCATTGCTTTCCTCCCAAGAAGCAGGCGTCTTGGAGTGATCACAGAGCCCAAGAAAGTAAAATCTCTCACTGCCTCCATTTCTTCCCCTTCTATTTGCCAGGATGTAATGGGACCAGAGGCCATGACCTTAGATTTTTTATGTTGAGCTTCAGACCATATTTTTCACTCTCCTCTTTCACCCTCATTAAAAGGTTCTTTAATTCCTCCTCACTTTCTGCCATCAAGGTTGTGTCATCAGCATATCTGAGGTTGTTGATATTTCTTCCGGCAATCTTAATTCCGGTTTGGGATTCATCCAGCCCAGCCTTTCGCATGATGAATTCTGCATATAAGTTAAATAAGCAGGGAGACAATATACAGCCTTGTCGTACTCCTTTCCCAATTTTGAACCAATCAGTTATTCCATATCCAGTTCTAGCTGTAGCTTCTTGTCCCACATACAGATTTCTCAGGAAACAGATTAGGTGATCCGGCACTCCCATTTCTTTAAGAACTTGCCATAGTTTGCTGTGGTCGACACAGTCAAATGCTTTTGCGTAGTCAATGAAGCAGAAGTAAGTAGATGTTTTTCTGGAACTCTATAGCTTTCTCCATAATCCAGCGCATGTTTGCAATTTGGTCTCTGGTTCCTCTGCCCCTTCGAAATCCAGCTTACACTTCTGGGAGTTCTCGGTCCACATATTGCTTAAGCCTGCCTTGTAGAATTTTAAGCATAACCTTGCTAGCATATGAAATGAGTGCAGTTGTGCGGTAGTTGGAGCATTCTTTGGCACTGCCCTTCTTTTGGATTGGGATGTAGACTGATCTTCTCCAATCCTCTGGCCACTGCTGAGTTTTCCAAACTTTCTGGCATATTGAGTGTAGCACCTTAACAGCATCATATTTTAAAATTTTAAATAGTTCAGCTGGAATATCATCACTTCCACTGGCCTTGTTATTAGCAGTGCTTCCTAAGACCCATTTGACTTCACTCTCCAGGATGTCTGGCTCAAGGTCAGCAACCACACTACCTGGGGTATACGAGACCTCCATATCTTTCTAGTATAATTCCTCTGTGTATTCTTGCCACCTCTTCTTGATATCTTCTGCTTCTGTTAGGTCATTTCCACTTTTTCTTTTATTATGGTAATCTTGGTACAAAATGTTCCTTTCATATCTCCAATTTTCTTGAACAAATCTCTGGTTTTTCCCATTCTGTTGTTTTCCTCTATTTCTTTGCATTGCACGTTTAAGAAGGCCTTCTTTTCTCTCCTTGCTATTTGTTGGAAATCTGCATTCAATTTCCTGTATCTTTCACTATCTCCCTCGCATTTTGCTTGCCTTCTCTCTACCGCTATTTGTAAGGCCTCATTGGACAGCCACTTTGCTTTCTTACATTTCCTTTTCAGTGGGATGGTTTTTGTTGCTGCCTCCTGTATAATATTATGAGCCTCCATCCATAGTTCTTCAGGCAGTCTGTCCACCAAATCTAAATCCTTAAACCTGTTCCTCACTTCCACTGTGTATTCATAAGGGATTTGATTTAGATTGTATCTTACTGGCCCAGTGGTTTTTCCTACTTTCTTCAGTTTAAGCTGGAATTTTGCTATAAGAAGCTGATGATCTGAGCCACAGTCAGCTCCAGGTCTTGTTTTTGCTGAGTGTATAGAGCTTCTCCATCTTTGGCTGCAGAGAATATAATCAATCTGATTTCGATGCTGCCCATATGGTGGTGTCCATGTGAAGAGTCGTCTCTTGTGTTGTTGGAAAAGAGTGTTTGTGATGACCAGCTTGTTTTCTTGACAGAACTCTATTAGCCTTTGCCCTGCTTCATTTTGAACTCCAAGGCCAAACTTGCCAGTTGTTCCTTTTATCTCTTGATTCCCTACTTTAGCATTCCAATCCCCTATAATGAGAAGAACATTCTTCTTTGGTGTCATTTCTAGAAGGTGTTGTAAGTCTTCATAGAACTGGTCAATTTCAGCTTCTTCAGCACCAGTAGTTGGTGCATAAACTTGGATTACTGTGATGTTAAAAGGTCTGCCTTGGATTTGTATCAAGATCATTCTATCATTTTTGAGATTGCATCCCAGTACAGCTTTTGCCACTCTTTTGTTTACTATGAGGGTCACTCCATTTCTTTTACAGGATTCTTGCCCACAGTAGTAGATATGATGGTCATCCGAATTGAATTCGCCCATTCCTGTCCATTTTAGTTCACTGATGCCCAAGATGTCAGTATTTATTCTTGCCATCTCATTTTTGACCACATCCAGCTTACCAAGGTTCATGGTTCTTACATTCCAGGTTCCTATGCAATATTTTTCTTTACAGCATTTGACTTTCCCTTTGCTTCCAGGCATATGCGCAACTGAGTGACCTTTCGGCTTTGGCCCAGCCGCTTCATCAGCTCTGAATCTACTTGTACTTGTCCTCTGCTCTTCCTCGGTAGCATTTGGACGCCTTCTGACCTGAGGGGCTCATCTTCCAGCATCATAACTTTTATATGCCTGTTATCTTTGTCCATGGAGTTTTCTTGGCAGGGATACTGGAGTGGCTTGCAGGTTCCTTCTCCAGGTGGATCACGTTTAGTCAAAACTCTCCACTATGACCTGTCCATCTTGGGTGGCCCTGCACGGCATAGCTCATAGTTTCTCTGAGTTATTCAAGCCCCTTCGCCATGACAAGGCAGTGATCCATGAAGAAGTACTTTTTCATAACACTGTTCAAATTTTTAGTGTCAGTTGCAAAGTTGCAAATGACCTTCAATTTAAAAATGAAGTAGCATTTATCAAGTCTACTCAGTCTTGGTCCTTGTAAACTATTTTGTTACTGTAATGGGAGCTTTAAAAAAAGGTATTTCTAAATCACAATAATGTGATTAGGGCTACTATTTTTATAACAAAGCAAATTTTAGAAAAAGAATTTTTTCTCTATCAAATTTTGGAATGATCAGGCTATATTGTCATCTAATCTCAAATCCTTAGAAGAAAGACTTACTGCTGTGATGTGTAGCTGGAATATGTTTTATACCCACCTGTATTTAATTGTTTAACATGGATTTAATTATTTAATAAATCAATAGAAATATTTCCATAACCAGTCTGTGGTAAAGAGCCCCATTAACAAAGCAACATTTCTTCATTTCCAAAATTGATGAAACCTAAATTATCAAACTTTTAAGATTTATTCTCCATCTCAGTTTTCCATAGGAATACTTTGCTTGCTTGCTTGCTTGCTTGATCACTTACTTACCGGGTACTTACTTAATGCATGAATCTTGACTATGGTATTTGGTATAAATAATGTGCCATTCATGTAAGAAAGATAACATCATTGAGGCATTGGCTTACTGCCATGGATCATGCAGATAATAAGACAGTCAAAGAAAAATATTTTCAGTCCATGTATTACGTAAGTTCATTGTGTGATTTCAACTGGGCTTTTTAAAATAAAGTGGTAGATAAATTTTATGTTGTATGCGCTTGT
The DNA here is from genome assembly GCF_009819535.1 of Lacerta agilis. Classification (NCBI taxonomy): domain Eukaryota; kingdom Metazoa; phylum Chordata; class Lepidosauria; order Squamata; family Lacertidae; genus Lacerta; species Lacerta agilis. Next base: position 37,701,537 of record NC_046312.1, read on the forward strand.
TAAATTCAAAAGTGTCTCATTGCATAAATGGTAACATGTAATCTGAATTTCCAAAGAAGTAGTGTGTGAAAATGGCTTAATTACAGGGGAAGAAGAAGAGAAAGCACAAGCCTCTGGGCATATTATATTTTAATTGTTTTCTCTAAAAAAGTAAATAAATTCAAGCCTGGTTTAGATAACTGTAAGAAAGGCTAAAATATGAGATACTCTGTGAAGCCTCAGTGAGGATAAATGCCTCAATGAGGATAAATATTTAGTTACTTTGAAGGAGGAAGAAACAATCCACTCATTTCTTGGGGCTCAACCAGACTTCCATTTGTGCCACAATTTGGGTACAGGCGCATACTTTCCAGGCACGGGTCCGAACAGAGTTTTTTTTTATACTTCTTTCCCTGGAAAAGTCCACTGTTTATCACTGAATCAGAGGAGATGTCAATTCATGGAAAACTGACAATTGTTCTGATTCAGCTGTAAACAGCAGGTTTTCCCAGCGGAGCAAAAAACCCACACTCAGACCTGTGCCTGGAAATCACAGGCCTCTGCCTACAAATGACGGCACAAATGGACATCTAGATGAGCCCTTACTCTTAATAAACTATGAAACATCTAAACATTTTGTTTTAAATACTACCCTCACTATCATCTTGTACTTTGTATTAGAATTAAAATGCTAGATATGCTGTATACGGTGAGGAAGAAAGATTTTTTGAATGTGTTTGACAAGATGTTCAGTTAGCTAGAGAAACTTTAAACTGGTTGAAATTTTGTTTAACTATAGGGATCATAGCTGTCAACTTTCCCTTTTTTGTGGGAAATTCCCTTATTCCAGTGCCGTTTCCCATTGCAAAAAAAGGGAAGGTTGACAGCTATGGCCATTTCCCAATGCAAGAAGAAGGAAGGTTGACAGCTATGATAGGGATTAATGTGGATATTGGAACAGAATAGATAGATTATATAATTGTACTAGCCACTATTATATAGATAATGAACATTTTATATTTATAATTTCACCCATTGTCACTATTATTAGCTTCAGTTCAATAATGTCACTGCTGGTATTTTAAATATGAAAATGCATTTATTTGCCCTTTTGAACTTAATTTTTTTAAAAATAGCTTAATTAGCAGTGTTTCTGGGAACCTAATTGAACTAAACTGCTTTTGGCACACTAGGAAAAGGGTAATCTGACTAGGTGATGAGTAGTTGCTTACAAATAACCTTGACTTGCTTCGTCTTTTAAAGCTTGGCTCTTTTCCTCGTCCTTGTATTGTTCTGGGGTGCGTTGTTCTGTTCTGTTCTGATCTGTTTTTTTAAGCTTGGTTTGCTCTCACCCCAGAGGAAGCCCCATCAATTACATTGGCTGGTTTGTCATAACAAAGTACCAAATGAATGTGTGTGCAAGTTATCTTTCTTTTTGTGGATCTTGTTTCACAGATAAATCGGCTTCACAGAACTGCATTTTCAACACACACCTTCAGTATTTTTTGAAAACTCATTTTCTGTAAATATTACAGTTTTTTCCCTTTAGATACAATTCAGAAGTTCACCCAAGAACCTCAAACTGAGACAGCATTACCTCTAAACACTTAAATATTTTAAATCAGAATAAAATGCATTGTTACCAAAGTTTCATCTACCTGACTTACATACCTTTAATTTGAGATACTCTCCAATTCCTTGCAAGAAAATGAAGCGAAGAAACCCTCACAAGTTTAGCCTTGCATCGAGAGATGCATTGCACAATGGAAAGGCACTTTTGCAAGGTGGTTCCATCACATGTCATCCCAAAACCCTCGGGAATGACTTTCGGGGGGTGCCAAAGGGAGGGGAGGAAAGAAAAGCCCCATTGCAGAAAGCGGAGTTCCGCCTGTCTATTTCTGTATCCACCCCATAGTCTCCTAGATTAATTTCACACTATTCTGCTTTTATTGAATTTTATTAATGTGTAAAGTAGAACAACATCTCTCAAATACTTACACTATCAGCAATTGCAGATCAGTAAGGCTTTCTCTGGTTTACTGTTAACTCAGTAAGGATAACCCAGGCACACAGAGTGGGGAACCTGGAAGCTCTCAAGTAATAAGGCAGGAGATTATGAAGTGGCTCAAGCTTTAAACCACAGGAGTACACAATGGTCAAACAAAATTTGACTTCAGTTTCGGATGCTTTTCACACACAGGCTTAAGAGAAGCTGGAAATGGATTGGCAAGTGTTCAGAGTAAAAGGATGGATTTAAAGAATGGGATATTTTACAGCCAAAGAGCACAAGGAGCAGTCAGTAATAATGGGTGGGCATTTATAGGGCATGTCGCAGCATCTGAGAAGTATGAGCTACTAAATTTTTTGAATGGTTGTGCAGAGATGATTGGTCACTGTGGTCTTAGAGGAGAGATTTACTTTTTTCACTTCATGATGCCATTCCACTTGGTCCTGTCAAGTTTTCTATATAGTTTCATAATGTTCCTTCTTCCATGTAGTAGAGGAAAAAATTGAGCCTCTTAGCTTTCAAGTTAAACTCTTGAAAAGATTTTTCAGTGGTGCTCAATGATCTTTAAACCACAGTAGATTTTGAATCCTGCTACTCACTATGTGTCACCTAACTGGTGCTTATATTTCATTCCTGTCTGAAGACTTTCCTACTTTATACAGAGCTCCATACATTGCCTAAGATTAAAAGTGAGTTCCATCTTCATCTGTATGATAATTTAGGTTTCTGAATGTCTTTAATTGGAGCAGTTTTAAGGGTGAAATGTTCAGATGTTCAATTGCCCCATTTTAATCAGCGTGACGACGACAATCTCTATGCCAAACAGAGAACTTTCTAGTTCATGTGGAAATACCCATTTTCTCCATTGAGTCAGTGAGTTCCATGGGCAGGGGGAGACTACACCCCACTCTTTAGCTGCTAGACCTCTAGAACAGCTTAAGGTAAAGGTAAAGGGACCCCTGACCATTAGGTCCAGTCATGTCCAACTCTAGGGTTGCGGCGCTCATCTCACGTTACTGGCCGAGGGAGCCGGTGTACAACTTCCAGGTCATGTGGCCAGCATGACTAAGCTGCTTCTGGCGCACCAGAGCAGCACACGGAAACGGCGTTTACCTTCCCGCTGGAGCGGTACCTATTTATATACTTGCACTTTGACGTGCTTTCAAACTGCTAGGTGGGTAGGAGCTAGAACAGCTTACAAACCATTAATTAAAACAAGACACTCCTGGCCTGCATGCTTACAGTCTAAAAGACATGACAGAAAAGGAACAGGAGAAGAAAAGAACAAACTCAGGTGCCAATTCTTTCCTTTTAAATTTATTTTTTATTAATTTTCTAATTATTATGGAACCACAGAGACAGGTACACAATAACAAAATTTCAGTAATCCAATTAAAGGCAAGGCATTCAAAACCTGAACATATTAAATGACACCCAATCTAAAACCATGAAAGCCATTTTTCTCTAGAAGCTGCGGGGAAAGGTACCTGTAAATCTGAAACTAAACTATAAGAAATAAAATCTCACCATACTCAATAGGAATGATCAGGATCTTCCTGTCCCTTAGAGATGCGTAACTTATGTGTTGTTTTTTCCTGCAATAACTGAATTCCATATATTTTTATACCATAAGGATAGAGTCAGATTTTTTTCGCCATTTCCCTTGCTGTGCTGTAGAGATCCTGGCAGCTGGCAGCACCTATGTTAAAAGTTCCTTTTGGCAAAATGTATTCATAGTAGCTGTCCACATATTTAGTAGGTGCCAATTCCTAAAGTTTAGTAGTAGTTCTTAAAATGATCAGTTGGAATGGAAACCGTTCTGGGGCAGGAGGAACCTGCAGAGCTCATAGGATGATCCCTGCTTCTCATCTCTTCTACTGATGAAGCAGTCTGCCTGAAGATATATTAATTATTATTAATATGTGACTATTAATGTGCATGCTGCTTTGCAGAATGATGACAAAAAGCCAGATTCCAATGAACTGAAATTTGATACAGAAGAGGCAATAGAGAGGAAGAAGGTGGAATCTATTCTGAACTGCCTTGGATTTGTAGAGAGTAGATTTCTTCCTGTGATCCTATGTATTCCTTCCCGGTTACTAGTAATTGTAGTGTCAGGTCCTGAACCCATTTCTGAGTTTAGATAGAAAGCAAGGCGTAAGTGGGTGGGGAGAATCAGATTTAGACTTTTCAGTCCTATTTCCAGTCATTTGTATCATTTCGTACTGTTTTTATGGTGTTTCATTGTATACGATGTTGTACCCTGCCATGTTAGATTGTATGAATTGGTGGTATTTCCATACGTAAGTAACAATACTTCCACAATCTCAAAATTATGTGTTTTGGTACGTGAACTGATGTTGAAGGCTGTTTTGCTGAAGAGACTGACTTGGCATCTCAGCAAGATGGGGATGACTAGCATGGAGAAGGGAAGCTGCCAGGAGACATGAATGCTGTGTGGCAGAGGCAGCACATTTTCAGCCAAACACAGCAGATGCCTGCCAAGATACTGTATGTAGCAGGGAGGCAAACTGGAAGACACCTGAGCACGTGTGATAAATGACAGGAGCAGCTGGCATAGTGCAGCAAAGGTGCAGAACCACCCTTCTGACAGCAGTGTCACTGCTGCTCACCAGGATGGGGCAAGGTCTCTGAGTCCACCATCAAAGACAATTTAGTGCTCTCCTCTCAGCTTTCCTCTTTCTGATTCCTCATCAAGCCTATGCCCTCCTCCTTGGTGTTTCTGCTTCATCTTTGCATGCTGAGAGGAGGGGTGTGCCCTCCATTTAAAGCACATTCAGTGGCTCCCCCCTCCCAAGAATCCTAGGAACTGTAGTTTCTCCTAGAATAGCTAGAATTGCAAGCACCCTTAACAAATCACAGTTCCCATGAGTCTGGGGGGGAGCCATGTGCTTTAAATTTGCACTGGGAGTGGATCTGCCTGATTCCTTGCCTGTGGGGAAATCTGCGAGCATATATGGAGAAACGACCCTGTCTGTTTCCTTCTCACAGCAGAGCTTGTGTAATTCAATAGGGGGGTATGGGTGGTGCTGTGATCTAAACTATTGAGCCTCTTGGGCTTGCCGATCGGAAGGTCAGCGGTTCAAATCTGTGTGAAGGGGTGAGTTCCCATTGCTGTCCCAACTTCTGCCAACCTAGGAGTTCAAAAGCACACCTGTGCAAATAGATAAATAGGTACCGCTGTGGTGGGAAGGTAAACAGCGTTAGCATGCGCTCTGGCTGTTGTCACAGTGTCCTGTTGTGCCAGAAGTGGTTTAGTAATGCTGGCCACATGACCCGGAAAGCTGTCTGTGAACAAACGCCAGCTCCCTCGGCCTGAAAAGCGAGATGAGCGCCGCACCCCATAGTCACCTTTGTCTGGACTTAGCCATCCAGGGGTCCTTTACCTTTTTAGCTTTACCTTTTTCAGTCTTCCATTTAATTCTTGTCCCACAATGTCCTCTTTTTATGTATTAATCATTCTCCTTATCTTACCAATTGTCATCCACATTTAATGGCACATCCATATAGAACCTTTGCTTTCAGGTTGTTGAACGTACTCACATGCTGTCTTACCTGGGGGAGAACCAGTCCCTTCAGATCCACTTATACACACATACAAAATCCCAACCAAGTCCCACCCAAAGTGGGACTCTGAATTTGGACCAAAATACTGCATTTTTTAATACTCAATTTACCTTTTAGTAAATGGATATCCTTCTAATATACTACTCTGTACCTAGTTTTTGCCACAGCATTCATAAAATCCATTTGAATTCAGCCGAAAGAAAATGGCATCATCTGTACTGAAAACAAATATGAGCATTTAGTGCCTTATGTTACATGTTTCCTTCTTCCAAATGTTCTACTGCATCTGCATTAATTAGTGCTGAGATAATTATGTGCAGTGTTTTCAATGTCATTCAGATTCAGAGGTTCAGTAGTGATAAGAGCAAGTCAGTTGAGCTATTAATACATAATCCTTGTTTCTGAAATTTCACCACCATAGAAATGTGCATCCCCGAGTCGGTAGCATTTAACAATGTGAAAATAAACAAACAACCAAAAATCATACCCAAACCATTGCAGTTTTATTTTTGTAGGACCCAGAATAATTGGCATCGCAAAAGGTACATAAGTAATATGAGGTGCAAAGCATTAATCTAGACTATCAAATCAGAGAAATGTATTCCTTTTGAGGAAATGCTTTACTTTTAAAACTAGAACTCTACTTCTAGTATCTAAAGATATTAAATTGATATTGACACACACACACACACACACACACACACACACCAATCTATCTGAATAGAACATAATGCAGCCCTGTTGCTCCCATGTCATGTGTGCATTTAGGCTGTGTACCAACCCATTACAAGCTCTGTGCTGGGTGGAAATGAGGGAATTTCACACCCCTACACCTCATAACCCTGCCAGTGGGACTTTGGAAGTGGTAGGCTTCCACCATATAGCATTCTCCACTTCAGTTATTCTTGAACCCCAATTCCTAATTTTTTATATTTTATTTCATGGACTGCTCAGTTTTACTTATAAAGTTGTATTCATTTTTTACTTGTTAGGAAGTCTCATTTGAATGGCATTTGCATTTTTACTTGTAAGGTATTTATATATTGCCATTTCTGTGTGGAGCAGACACATGAAAGAGTTTTGCAGAAGCACTCACATTGGGAAACCCTTGGTCCTTCAGATGTTGCTGAACTACAACTCCCATCAGTACCAGCAAGCATGGCCAATGGCCAGGGAAATTCAAACGGGGGATATTCCCAGCCCTAACCTGGGTATGCCAAAGATTTAATCTGGGTCCATCTGCATGCGAAGAAAATGCCAATGAGCTATGGCCATTTTACACAAGTTGATAATAGAAAGTGAACTACATGGTACCTCAGTTTTCGAGCTGCTCAGAAGCCAAACGTTTTGGTTTTCAAACTCCAAAAACCCAGAAGTAATTGCTTCCATTTTGGAATGTGCCTTGGAAGTCGAACGGCTTCCGCTGTGTGTTTTTCTTTTTTCTCCATTGATTTTGCCGACTGCCCTTTGCGCCTCAGTTGTCAAACGTTTTGGAAGTCAAAACGGCCTTCCGGAACAGATTACGTTTGACAGCCGAGGTACCACTGTATTTTTATTCCCAGAAAAAATACATGTATACATATATTGCTAGGAGCAGTTACATTTTGTTGTGTTGATACTTCTTTTTATTTGTAATTTTGTGTAGTGGTTTGTTTTTAAGATACAGAAGTTGTATTGTAGTACTCAAGATTTTGAAACTATCTAACAAATTTATTTGGTGTAAATGTTTGGTGACGCATGGGTACACAGCTAGTAGAGGTTTCTTGCAAAGTATTTGGAACTCGGGATCTATAAAGTTCATAAAAATGGTTATGTCTCACCTTTCTAGAATGCTTGGCTGCAGAATTGTAGTCCAGCTTTGTTTGTGAACCTCGTGAGATCTTGCAGCATTGTGTATTTGTGTGAAAAAAGATGCCAAGAGTGAAGATAAAATACTATTTCATATTTCATGTCAATATTTCCACTAGAATTGCTTTTATTAGTAGCCTTTCTAAATCATGAATAGACTTTTTGTTGCATGTAGACTGCTACAAGGCCAAATTGGTTTTTGAAACAATTATTCTATAGTCAGAGTATGGCCATAGCATGTGTGACAGTAACATTAGAAGTCTGTAACTATAATAAAGTGCAAAGTGTGTTTACTTCATATGTTCTAGAATTTTGGGTTCAATTTAAAGGGTGTATAAAATGTGCACTTGTAAAGTCGGCAGCGTCTGCCGACAGACACAAATAGGTTAAAGGTTGTAGTCTTTTGAAAGAAGTTGGTTGGCTTTCCTGCTGGCCCTCCTATCAACTTTAACCTCCAACCTTCTTCAACATGTATCACTACAAATAAAACTGCTGAGGTTTGACAAGAGGATATAAAGTCACCAGGCCATCGCACAGAGATCTCTATATGATTTTCTTCTGCCTTAAACTTAAATGGATACTGCTGTAAGTCAGGTTTTTAATAGGAAGCCATAAACACTCACCCATATCACTTTAATTTTAATAATTTCTGTTTTATCAGAAAAAAACGAAAAAATATACATTGTAAATTATGTTTGACAACTAGAATTTAGTGGTTTTGTTATTGGTTGTCTTTGACCATTACACAGATTTCTGTTCTTCATTTTAATGTGTACAGTTTCAAGCAAGCAGCATATGATATTGATATAAACATGGCATTTTGTAAACAGGCTTATAAATGAATTTTTAGATCATGATTAAGACAAACCAGATGACAAAAATAAACGATATGTTTGCAATTTACTCCACTAACTTTAGAATAGTGGTTTCATGAACACCTGTGAATTGACCAAAGGAGGGAGACTCTTGTTTCATTTTACCTTTGTACACTCTTCTAAATGTTGCAACAGTTGTACGTGTCTATAGACCTCTTCTTTTGACCTTAAAAAAGGTGTCTATCACTAGCAGAACTGATTGTTTCACAAATAGTTTTGCCAAAATAAGTATTACTGCTGTCTCGTTATTTTAGTCAAACAGCAGTTTCATGTTTATACAGGGGCCTACATTCCTTTTCTAACATTTTTTTTTAAAAAAAAAAGAAATCTGAGGCAAATGCCACATAAATCCAGAATAGTAAGATTTTTATATAAAAATAATAATATTAATAGCAGCTGTTAAAAGGCATGAGTACATAAAAGGGTCTCTGTGCCTGGTGCTGAAAAGATAGTACCCCCCCAAGTTCGGATAGAATCTAGAATAGAATAGACTATAATAGAATCTGGATTCATCATTTGTTGTGTACAACGACACATATTAGGTCTGCTCATATTGTGCTCTATTGGCACAGGACCCGAGGCAGAGTGGGTCAGCATCATTCCAACTCACCACCACGCTTTGGGTTGGATCCAAACTTCACTCTTGCTGGTAAGAGAGGGAAAGGCACATTTTGCTGATTTCCCCCTCCCCTTGCAGTTTTCAATGTCGCCTTCTATCCTGTCATGGATGGCTGGGGAACCTTCCAGAACATTGTGGGAGAGGTGGCTACAGGGAAGAGAGAGGAAATGCTGCAAACCTACTCTCCACCCCATCCTGCCACCAGAATCACTCTGCTGCATCAGAAGCCTTCCATGGATGGATGGATGGATGGATGGATGGATGGATGGATGGCAAAATGTGGATCCTGCCCATAGAATATGATTGTTTGTTTAGAACCACTTTCTTAGCTGTGAGCTCCTCTTAATAGTTTCTATGTACAGTCATACCTCGAGCCGCGTACGCTCCATTATGCGTACGTTCGACTTACAGACCTCCGCAACCTGGAAGTCCTCCCCGGAGCACGCGGGTGTGCAGAAGTGTTCTGCGCACTTCGTGCATGCGCAGAAGCGCAACAACGGGCAAACTTCCGGGTTTTTTCTTTTTTCCCAGGCATTCGTGTTAAGCACACCCGTGTTACGTAGCGCGATCCAGAACGGATTGCGTGCGTAACACGGAGTACCACTGTATCTATCTTTCAAAAATGAATTCTTTATAGCCTTTTGATTTATTTATTTACTATGAAATTGCAAACTCCAGGCTAGGACATACTGGTACTTATACTATTAGTTGCCTAATGCTGTTTCATGGTAATTTACATTTTAACTCATTCTTTTTCATATCATTTGTTCTCCAGCTTCACACAAAGTGCCTCTAATAAAATCCTTACAATTTGATTTTTTAAAAAAGTTTTTTATATAATTTTTCCTTATTTTTATAATATCACTTTTCTTCCTTCGTGGGACTTAAGGCAATATGTGTATGTTTCCCACAAGGTCTTCTGTCCGCACACTGACCAGGCCTGGTTGGCTTCACCAAGGTGGCTGCCTCAGCTGCCTTCAGATCATAGCTGTTGGATGCTGACACTTCAGTGCAATTTTATAAATTATCCTATTTCACTTCACAACTGTGCTGTTAGTTAGGCTGAAAGATAGTGATTTGCCCAAAGCTTTCCAAAGAGCTTCCTGGAAGAACAAAAATTTAAACTCTAGTTTTCCCAGAATCAACATATGCTACTTGAAAACACCAAGTCCTTAAATAAATACAGTGGTACCTCGGTTTTCAAACGTCTCCATTGATGAACATTTCGGTTTATGAACACCGTAAACCTGGAAGTAAATGTTTCAGTTTTCAAACCTGCCTTGGAAGTTGAACATGCCATGCAGCTTCCACTGAGTGCAAGATCCTGAGGCCTAGCTGTCAGCTGTTGAGTTTTCGGTACTCAAACATTTTGGAACTCGAACGGTCTTCCAGAATGGATTACATTCGAAAACTGAGGTACCACAGTACTAGTTTTAGGATGTAACATTTGGAGCAAATTGGAAAACACTAAATTCAAACAGTTTGCATTCTGTTTACCCTAGTATTAAGCATATTTACATGCAACTAAGTTCCACTGGTTTTACATCAGGACTTGCTTCCAGATAAGTGTGGTTAGAAGTGCAGCCTGAATGCGTGTTTTTAAATGCTGCTAATTTATTAATGATGGTGAGTATACAACTTGAGAAAAAAATGCAAAAATAAACGCTTGTGAGAAAAGTTAGATTTGAACCATTAATTAAGAAGTCAATCTTGCGAAACTAAGAATAACTACTTCCAAAAAAAAACCTCTGAAGAAAATAAAACAGAATAAGAAATTAAAATCTTCCAGTTGTTGATAGTATATTACTATCTCCCTTAGAATGCAATCCTAGGCACACTTTCCTGGACACAGTGTGACATCCTTCTTACTCTAATTCCCAGTGCCTATCCTATTATGAGCCAAGAACTATTAGGAAGTTGGAAGCATGGCACCAGGTATGGGGAACCTTTGGCCCTCCAGTTTTTGCTAAACTGAAACTCCCATTGGCCATGCTTGCTGGAGCTGCCCCACAGTTGGTCTTGGTCCTTTTTAGTGGCTACACCAATAGCGTGGAAGAGCTCCCATAAAGCATGGATCATCCCGTCTCTGGCTTCCTGCTAAGATGTGTGTGTTTGTGATATCTACTGTTGTTGCTTTTAAATGGATTTTACTTTTGTGTTGTTTTCTTTATTGTGTGTTTTACTGTAGCCCCCTTTACTAGGAATAAGCCCCACTGAACTAGTTGAGACTTACTTATAAGTAAACAAGTATAGGATCACACTGTCAAAGTTAAGTGTGTCTGATAACATGTGCTTAGCTCAGGACTTTTTTCTTAGTACCTGGACTGAACTTAAATTTCTCTCGCACAAAAGTTAGATTTGCCCTCAGGTTTTCTCAATATCAGCAGACCAATGGGACGTAATATCATCTGAAGCACCTATAGTGACCATAAGTACAGGACATCTGAGTGTGGAGGTGGATTTGTGAGGAAGAAGTGACAGGTGCATCCCAAAAAAGAGTTTGGGAATTGTGCTATCTTTAGGTTACAACAGAATACCACACCATCGTGGGTGGCATTCAATGCTAGACCTACGCAAAGTAGACCCATTGAGTTTAATGGACATGGCTAAATTACATTCATTCTTTTTCGTGGCTCTACTTTGTGTAGGACACAGTTGAATACAATCGTGTATAAACACATTATGTAGGAATTCTTTCTGAATGCACCACTGGCCAATTAGACTTTGCATAACTGTGCAGTGAAATGGTTAAAACCTTACTAATGGAAAACATGAGAGAGGGAGAGAGAGAACACTGCTTTTAGAAACTCCTTTATTATGGCATTTATTGGATGCAGTTCTTTAATAGGACCAGAAGAATATGTGTGTGTGTCCTTAAGTTTATAGATGAGATAGCTGTTTAATTATTAAAACGCAGAACAAACAGAATTGATTATAGAAAAGGAAATTGTGAAATACCATAATGCCAGTGCTTTTCTATTGAATGCTGCAGCTATTTCAAAGTATGCACAAAGCTTAACACATGTAAAGAATCCATATGCCTCACTCAATAGCTAAACTAATTTTCTGTTTTAAAATTTCTAGTTTCTGAAGACAAAACTTCAAAGGAAGTCAGACCTATGTTTATCCCTCTTATATGTCAGAGTTTAAATGCAATGTTTTATGTATACAGTCATCATGACAGTTGAAAGAGCTATGAGGAAAAGCAATTATATAATTGCTTCAAGTATTAAGTGGAAGGGATAAAGGTTTTTAGAAACCATAGAACTGTTTTAATAATTGTATCACCTGAAGTTGAGTAGCAAAATTTTGTCCTGATTATTTATAATAAGTAATTAACAATATGCATGTATAGGCTATCAAAGATTTTCAGAAATTGTTTTTCACTGGCATTCTCACGCGTGCACACACACACATATACAAACACCCCATCATTTTCTATTTTAGCAGTTTCCACAATTTAAATATTACATTCCTATTGTTTGCTTTCTGTTATATTAGTAGTGTGTGTTTTGCAATTCTAATCTTCACATTTTTCTTTCTTTATCACCAAAGTAAGCCTTTTGAAGCCATGGAATTTTTCACAGCAATATTGACAGTGTTCACATTTGCATGATGACAGCCAAGGAATGGAGCAGTAATTTTTGAAATTGCAGAAGTATTTAGAACACTGATAAAAGCTGAAATATATTTTTGATGGATTGAAGTTAAGCATACATGATTTTTCCTGCTGTCAAAAGGCTCTGAATTTAGTGAATATTTGCCTGCTGTGAGAATGCAAGATTAACATCACAACCATCACCCGGGCACCCAAACCCTGCAATTTAATAGCTTTTTAGGTTCTTTCCTTTTTCTAAACAGCAATTAATCTCATTTTAGTACAATTTTCTCGTTTCTGAAGTTGCTCATTGAATCGCTGTTTTGTTCATATTTGGCTTCAGCTCCTCTGCATAGTCATTAAAGTCCCAATTAATGTCACCTTTAGCTGAAGAGTACTCATTTTTATTGAGAAAATGACAGTTGCTGCCATGAGTAGTGCAGTGTAATATACATTAATTGCCCTGTAACACTGGTAATTACGAGTTTTTCAAGCCTCTCAGTAAACTGTCATGCCTAGACAAGACTGTGCTAAAATAGATTACTCATTAGGGAGACCTGTCCTGTTTTCTGTTGGGTTCTTAGTGTTGGTTTAAAAAAAAAAAATCTTGAGCTTGAACAAATAGTTGCCAAAAGCAATTTCCTACAACAACATACTTCTGTTGGGTTCTCCACCCGTCACTTAAGTCTGCGGTCAGCAAATAGACAGGGTGCAGCAGACTCAAGAGAAGCTGAGATTTGGACAGTTTTTATGTACGGTGCTCAGGAATAAGCTTCATAGTCCTTAATTCAGCACTGTAGCATTGTAGTATGCTGTGTTAAAACAGATACGTACTGCATTATGAAACAGAAATTGGTACTGACAGTGTTTGGTTAGTAAAATCATAACATCACTCACTGTCAGCTGTATTGAACTTATTAAACTTGTAGCCAAATAGTTCTAAATTCAGAAATTATCTGGTCTGTTGAAGAATAATGTATTTGGGTGTTTTTGGGGTGTATCTCGTACACTTTTAGATTATATATCTGAAGAACATAGTGCTAATACCATGAGTGAAATAATTGGTTCTCAGTATCAGCCTTTAATACATGTTGTTAAATATATGTCACACCACCAACTGAGCTGAAAAATCAGGTGCTTCTAATTTCAGAACGAATGTATTTTCCCCTCTCTTTCCAGAGCATTTCTTGTTTTTTTCATTTTTTAACATAATCACTTCTAAAGGCAAGGCAGTGCTGAACTGAAAACCTTTGTTTTATCTTTGTTATAACACCTGCTTTAGGCAATCTGCTCCCTTTCCTCCCCACCCCCCCAAATGAATTTTGTCACAGCCTTTCTTATTCTCTGATAGTGATGAGCTAATGAAAGTAGATAGTACAATTTGTGCTGACCAGGTAGCAACTGCCAGCGTACAGCTGAGGATAGTTTAAAGAAATAAATAAAATATAGCACTATATCACTGATTTACCCATTACACAACATTAATAGTGAGAGACCTTGGTGTGTTTATCTGTTTGTATTGGTGTGCATTTATCGAATTGTTTATGACAAGACTAATTGGGGTAATTGTAGACACTGAAATTACCTGTCAACTATATGTAACCACACTCCCTTTCTTTCTGACAAATGATGACAACTGAGGGACCCCGTAGCATTACTCATGATGGCTTTTCGAGTGGTAATAAGGACAATAGGGGCCCTGGCTAATTTGACATGGACAGCCTTCACAACAAGAAGCCAGCTAAATGACTTGTCAGTAGGGGAAAGAAGTCGGAAAAGTAATGGAGTCCCCCATGGCGCTCTGACAGGGAGATGAGGCAATTTCAACGGAAAGTGAAAAGGCTTCAGTTTGTCAAGTATTTAGAACAATCAGAGAACAGCTAGAGGCTGGAACCTGACAATAAATTTGTGAACCATGGTAGCAGTTTCATATAGGTCAGTTATTTCATAATGGTTATGCAGCTTTTAGAGGTTTGTGCTTTCGTAGTGTACTTCACATCCGCCAACTGGTGCTTTGTCACCTTAAATTTGTGCTTTGCTTTTACACAGTGGGAATAATAGTTAAGGTTACAGAGTAACAGAAGTGTAAGACAGCATGGTTTTCAGACCCCCCAATATACTGAAAAATAAACAAAATCTGGATAGCAATCCTGTGATAGCATCCATTACAAGCCAGAGGTGTTAACACAGAGTAGTGGACTGCAACTTTCTCATTTGTGTTTTATTAAAAGCTTTCTTTTTTCTTCTTTTTTCTTAATTATTATGGGTCAGTTCCTGATGCTTTTTTTCTTGAACTATATTCCAATTTTTATGGTTTACATACCTGTGGTTACAAACATGTGTAACTAATTACATCACAAAAATAACTTGCATTTGTTTAATGTTTTGCTGAAAGACTGGAACATTAAATAGAATTATTAAATCTGAACTATTTATATGTTGAGATTTTCATAATATTACTTTCCCCCTTGTTTCTCTTAGTTATTTTATATATATATTCTTTTGATGTTAATTTATTGATAAAGACAGAGTAATTTTTTATATCTGTCATTTGTATGGTTTGGCTGTATATTTTGACCTGGATTCTCATTTTACTCCTTTCCTTCAATTTAGTGAAAACTTTCTCATCTATATTTGCATATGTATTTATCCTGTATACTAAAGAGCAGCCTTATCCTTTGACTATTGATATAACCAAATTGGCACAATCCACAAACAATAAGGAGGTATCAATAGGCTTGGGCAAAGTCCAAACTACCAAAAATAAAATTAAGGGGAGGGGAGCCCTGTGTGAGAACCCAAAACAGCCCAATGAGGACTGAGAATGCTCAGTGGCCAGCAAATGCTGGCAACTATTGGTGGGAGAGCATGGAAAACCAGAGAGAAGGACAAGGGGAATGCAGTACCAGGAAATAGGATATGAGCCTGCCTCACTGGAACCCTGAATAGGAGCACTCCATACTGCAATGTATGTACCAGGTCTCACCTTATTCCTCTTTTTCTATAGCTTTTGTAAAAGGCTTTTTCATTCCTAAGTGTTTTTTTATTCTTTTTGTATTTGTCCTGTACAGTAGTTACTTAATTGCATACTTCAGAGCTATGCAAAGATTTTGAACCCACATCTAAGTCCAGCATTTTGTCTGTCCATGTGAACTTCCTTCACTTAGCTTTCTTTTTTGGTCATGCGAACTTGATTCTCATGAATAATCTAACTGCAGATTTTTTTAAAATGCAGCACAGTTGCCACCAAAGTTACTGTTTCCTTCTTATCACTTTGGCTCCAGAGCCCTTAAATAAGTGCTTCAGTATCAGTCTCACATGTTCATGTTATACTGGCCCAGTCTTTCATAACCTTATGCCAAGCCATGGCTTAATACAAACAGGAGAGCATGTGGGCTCCTGGAACAGAGATAGCCATTTTTCTCTTCCTCCCCTCCTCCTGCTGGTGTGCTCCTGTGAGTTAAGCCATGGTTTGGCTTAACATGTTGTCCATGGTTTGCTCTTGAGATTGCAGCTTATGGTGTGTAGTCCCAGTGCCCAGTCCCAGGGAGTATCTGTTGCAGTACTCTGCAGATTAGTTGTGCTGTCACCCATTGGGAATGACAAAAAAGTAGACTAGAACCATCAGAGCATTTTGCTCAACTGTGAAATATGTTTATAGAGGCCATGTAGAAACTGACCCAGTGTAACTCAGCATTGCCTGACCGCTAAGTAAGCTCAGTCTTCATTGAGCTGCCCCCCTTCCTTGGAGTTTTATTTCCTAAACATTTTTGTACTTCTGCAGGCCCCAGGATTCCACCAAAGATGCTGATACATCCCTCTCATTTTTCATCTACAACCATATTGTCACTTAAGAACTGAATTCACTCTCTGAAGAAGAATTTATGAATTCAGCATCTGTTTCAGAGCTGGAATAAAATTATTGATTAATGATATTTAGTATGTGTGTATATACATATATTTAGTTGGTGTGTGTTTGTGTAGATAGATACAGATGAAGTGTGTGTGTCCATTATTCTGTTCAATACAAATGTAGCATATTAGAGAGAGAAAATAATTATATATTATTGCTGTTTTTATTACATTTATGTATTTGCAAAGTCATTTCCCCTTTTTTCTTTTTTGTTAGTTGGATGTAGTGAAACCTATTTATCTAATAGGTGGCATATGTTGTAGAGAAAAACACAACATCCTCGTTTCCTCCAGACAATCAACCATGAAATAATTAACTGAACTTTTTGTTTTTCCAGCAGATTTTAAAGAAATACAATACAATTGAATTTGTCCAGGTTTTTAAGTGGGGAAGGGAAGGGGACATAAAAGATGTGACCTAAGCATTTTATCTGGCCACATTCTCTTTTAACTGTTAAAATATCCCGAAGCACTCGATCACATTGCATTTTAATTTTAAAGCCATGTGTTCTATTAGTGAAGGGCACATGTTACTGATTTGCACTCAAAATTCCAGCCTGTTTACCAGAACACAAGGCTGGCATGTCCAGAGTCTCATCTAGGTCAAAAGGCCTAGAGTCGACATCTTTCTGAAACTTTACCCTTGTGAAAACTGGAAGCTCTGATTAGCTCTGCCAACAGCCAATTGTATGGTTTCTTACTGCCACTGATTATATTAGCTTCACATTTATCAACTGCATAGCCAAGCACTTAACCTATTAACATAAGGATTTGTTTATTTAATGGCAGCTGCTATCCTCATCACAGTTGGGCCAAACCAGTGGGGTATATCTTGAAAGGATTTTTCCTAGTATGAAACAGCCCTCATACATTCACTCATATTTAGGCTATATTTGGTCCTGAACCATTAACTTAAATGGGTGTTTTGTAACTGACTTTTGTGACAAATTGGTTTCAGTCTGAGATACTATTTGATGCCTAGATGTTTGCACAAAGAAAAATTATTTAACCGTGTGTGTGTGTGTTTTAACACAAACCATGAGGTACATTTAAAACACCAATTCTATATGTGTCTACTCATTAGTAAGTCCTATTGTTTACAGTGGCCCTTGCTCCCAACATAACCAACAGCCAGCTACTCCTGTGGTGGGAGTGGATTGCACCCAAATATATAAAGTAATTTTTTGGTTGTGTAATGCCAGGTCAATGATTAACAAAACCACTGCCATCCACGACTTGATTGTGGATGGAGGATTTGACCTGGCATGTGTAACAGAGACTTGGTTGGATGAAGCAGATGGGCCTGTCCTTGCCGCTGCTTGTCCACCAGGTTTCTCTTACGCACAGCAACCCAGGCCATCTGGGCGGGGAGGGGGGGTTGCAGTGATTTTTAGGAAGTCATTAGTTTGCACCAGGCGTCCTATTGGGAAGACCCAGTTTTCTGAGTGCATGTTCTGGAAGTTGGGCAATAGGGGCAGTACAGGATTCCTTTTGGTGTACCAACCTCCCCGCTGCACCAAGGATTCCCTGCCCGAGCTGCTTCAGGTCGTGGCGGATATGCTCCTGGAGACACCTAGTTTGGTTGTCTTAGGGGATTTTAACATCCATGCCGACACGACCTTACAAGGGGCCGCTCGGGACTTCGTGGAAAGCATGGCCTCCATGGGGCTGTCCCTGAATAAGTCTGGTCCAACTCATAGCCGCGGACATGCCTTAGACCTGGTGTTTACCTCTATGGATGTTGGTGATCTGACACTAAGTAAAAGTGAAACAAAAGAAGTGCCATGGTCAGATCACTTCCTGGTGCAACTGGACTTCTCTGCGACCCTTCCCCTCTGCAGGGAGGTGGGACCGATTCAGATGGTCCGCCCCCACTACTTAATGGATCCAATTGGCTTTCAGAGAGTGGTAGGGGATGCATTATCCCATGTTGATGGCCTTTCAGTTGATTCCCTGGTGGCCCGCTGGAATGCGGAGTTAACCAGGGCTATTGACTGTCTGGCTCCGAAGCGTCCTCTCCGATTGCATGGAGCCCGGACAGCTCCGTGGTTTTCCCCGGAGCTGAGGGCGATGAAACAGTCGCTGAGACGGCTAGAGCGCCGGTGGCGGAAAACTCATTCTGAATCAGACCGGACACAGGCTAGAGCTCAACTTCGAGCCTACCAAGTGGCAATGGCGACAGCGAAGAGGACCTTCTTCGCTGTTTCTATTGCATCTGCAGAAAACAGCAGCAGGAGACTCTTCCAGGTGGTTCGCAACCTAGCAGAACCACCTTTGTCACCGGGGTCTGGTAGGGACCCCAAGATCTCCTGCAATGCTTTTGCAAAGTTTTTTGCAGATAAAGTCGCTCAGATTCAGAAGGAGGTAGACTCCACCGTGGGAGCAGGGCCGGGGCGGGAGAGTGCTAGAGACCTGTCTAGTCATGTTTCATGGGATCAATTCCAATCTGTTACCTCCGAGGATGTGGACAGGCTGCTTGGACGAGTGAAACCGACCACCTGTCTCCTAGATCCTTGCCCATCCTGGCTTATAAAAGCTAGCCGGGAAGGGCTGGGCGATGGGCTCTGCGCGGTGGTGAATGCTTCCCTCTGCGAGGGAATCTTTCCAGACCCGCTGAAAGAGGCGGTCATTAAACCGCTTCTTAAAAAAACATCTCTAGACCTGGCCAATATGGCCAACTATCGCCCAGTCTCAAATTTACCATTCTTGGGCAAGGTGATTGAGCGGGTGGTTGCTGAACAACTCCAAGCACGCCTGGAAGATGCGGACCATTTGGATCCCTTCCAATCAGGATTCAGGCCTCATCATGGGACTGAAACTGCCTTGGTCGCGCTGGTTGATGATCTCCGGCGGGCTAGGGACAAAGGTGAGAGCTGTTTCCTGGTTCTGCTGGATCTCTCAGCGGCCTTTGACACCATCGACCATAACATCCTTCTGGACCGGCTAGAGGGGTTGGGAGCTGGGGGCACTGTTATACAGTGGTTCCGCTCTTTCCTCCTGGGCCGTGTTCAGAAAGTGGTGGTGGGGGATGAGTGTTCAGACCCCTGGGCTCTCACTTGTGGGGTGCCTCAGGGTTCTGTCCTCTCCCCCATGCTTTTTAATATCTATATGAAGCCGCTGGGAGAGATCATCAGGGGGTTTGGGTTGGGTGTTCATCAATATGCAGATGACACCCAGCTCTACCTCTCTTTTAAATCAGAACCAGTGAAGGCGGTGAAGGTCCTGTGTGAGTGCCTGGAGGCTGTTGGAGGATGGATGGCGGCTAACAGATTGAGGTTGAATCCTGACAAGACAGAAGTACTGTTTTTGGGGGACAGGAGGCGGGCGGGTGTGGGGGACTCCCTGGTCCTGAATGGGGTAACTGTGCCCCTGAAGGACCAGGTGCGCAGCCTGGGAGTCTTTTTGGACTCACAGCTGTCCATGGAAGCGCAGGTTAATTCTGTGTCCAGGGCGGCTGTCTACCAGCTCCATCTGGTACGCAGGCTGAGACCCTACCTGCCCGCAGACTGTCTTGTCAGAGTGGTGCATGCTCTGGTTATCTCCCGCTTGGACTACTGCAATGCGCTCTACGTGGGGCTACCTTTGAAGGTGACCCGGAAACTGCAATTAATCCAGAATGCGGCAGCTAGACTGGTGACTGGGAGTGGCCGCCGGGACCACATAACACCGGTCCTGAGAGATCTGCATTGGCTCCCAGTACGTTTCCGAGCACAATTCAAAGTGTTGGTGTTGACCTTTAAAGCCCTAAACGGCCTCGGTCCTGTATACCTGAAGGAGCGTCTCCACCCCCATCATTCAGCCCGGACACTGAGATCCAGCGCCGAGGGCCTTCTGGCGGTTCCCTCACTGCGAGAAGCAAAACTACAGGGAACCAGGCAGAGGGCCTTCTCGGTAGTGGCGCCCGCCCTGTGGAACGCCCTCCCGTCAGAAGTCAAGGGAATAAACAACTACCTGACATTCAGAAAACACCTAAAGGCAGCCCTGTTTAGGGAAGTTTTTAATTTGTGACTCTGTATTGTATTTTGATATTTGTTGGAGGCCGCCCAGAGTGGCTGGGGAGACCCGGCCAGATGGGCGGGGTATAAATAATAAATTATTATTATTATTATTATTATAAAATTATACTACATATACACACACAAACAAATTCCTTGTACATAGAAAAGTAGCATCAAGTTCTGCTAGCCTATTTATGTTGAGTTTCTTCTAGTGTTCCCTTGACCAAATATCTGTTTTAGCCTCTCTGTCTGTCTGTCTCTTTTTCACAACTGTTCAGTTACTGGTTGGAGTTAGTGGTTTTATTTAGTCTTGTGTTGTTTTTAGTATTCTTTTCTGTTAGCTATTTCTTAGAGCTTGTTCACCTCCTAAAAAGGCAAGATATAAATACCTTAATGGTAAGTAGATAGAATGATCCCACTATTTACACTTTGTCATTCTATTTTTAGTGCACCTACAGTACAGAATTGTTTGTGGCCTGCACTGAAATAAAGCTAATTTACCCATGAGTTATAAAATGCTAAAGGGAATGTTACCTGAGAATCACAAGATCCCATGAAGATTTTTAGCGGTTTCATTTTATGTGATCAAGTAAACACCCTAAAATCTATCATGCCCTAGATTATCGTCTCCTAAGTATAAGTATTTTATTAAGACCAGTATTTAAAAGCAAAAGCCTTTATAGAGCAACATTTCCATAAATTTGCACATACATAAATACTTATGTGTTAAGCCAGAGCAAATAAATACAGTAGGGAGTAAACAATGCCTAATCAAACAAACTTCTCAATCCACTTTGTGTAATATCTTAGGAGTTTCCATGCTTGGAAAATGAGGTTCTTAAAATTAACTAATAGTTCAAAGGTGGTGTAAATTACCTGGAATTACAAATGAATTGTAATTCTTACTTTTACTCCTTCAACTGGAATTATAGCTCTTTTAATCTCTAGAATTTACCATTTTTCTTCTGTTGCCATAGTGAAATCAGGTAGCATGAGCAAAGCTGCAGGGTTTTTTTTTTCCCTTCCCTTTGAACTTAGTTAAAAATAATGCTTAATCTATTAGGCATGCTCTTAAAATATGCTTTAAAAATGTAAATGTAAAAGTAGAGCAGGTGGAAAGTCAAAGACTGACAGGTTTAGAAATGAGAATCCTGTTTATCCATGTGCAGTTTCAAGGAAAGATTTTGCCCCTTTATGAGTTACTTTTTGCCTCGAAAGACATTTTAAACCCAAAGAAACATTTTGCTTTGCCAAGTTCACTGTTTTGAAATGCAGGTGTGATCTCTACACATCCAAAAACAATCCAAACTTGTGAGAGTAATAGCTTTTGCTACTGAAACGGGTAGATTTATTTTGATTATATATTTTCTGGTTTTATATTTTGATTTTGTTCTGTGAACCTCCCTGAGACCTCTAGGTATAGGGTGATATATAAATTCAATTATTAATAATAATATTTTCATACTGAGTTTTTTTCTGATGAAAGCCTCTGTTAACCTGTGCCCCCCCCCCATATGTTGTTTTCCTGCAAATCTGATCTCATCATCCCTGTCCATTGGTCATGCTGACTGGAGCTGATGCAAGTCTGATAGCATAGGAAAGGCCACAGCTCCCCACCCCCCAAACTCTTATCTTATTTGCTAGCTCTTGAATCACCTGGCTGTCAAAAAATGCTGGTGTAATCTTGATTGGGTTTTGCTCAATTACAGTAGTGAACAGTAGCAGGCAGCGGGGTTGTGCTGGGTTGTTACCTAGCTGAGTTGCAGCTGCATGGAGATGGGCAAGTAAGCGGTGAGTTTGGTACAGTGCAAACACACAGGCAGAAGCACCAGATTGGATCTATTGGCATGTTCGCACCGCAACAACCTCACGTTCACCTGGCCCCTCTTCATCTCCATCCTGTTATGCACCAGCCATTTGGCCAGAGGGAGATCAGGTAAGTGGCACAGCCCCAACACATCATATGCTACTGATTTTTATCCTGTTTCTCAAGCAAAGGCTACCGGTGCTTACTAAGATGGTGGCTCTGTCTCTACAGTTGGCAGCAGTAATGCTTCTGAATACCGGTTGCAGGAAACCACAGGAAAGGAGAACACTCTCATGCTCTAATCCTGCTTGTGGGCTTCCCACAGCCATCTGCTTGGTCGCTGTGAGAACAGGATGCTGGGCTAGATGAGCCATTGCCCAGATCCAACAGGCTATTATGACATTCTTACACTCAATTAGTATTTTGTAGTGTTACCCTTCTACTTTGAAAGTAATTCAAAGTGTCTTTTTTCACTCTGTCTTTATTGAACTATGATTTATTTATTTATTTAGAAAAGCTTTATAAACTGCTTAATCAAAGACTGAGTCTCTGGGGTACATTGTAAAGTTGTAGATAAAAACCACAACTCTGTTTTTTATCAGCTAAAACACAGATAAAATCAGCAAAAATGTTAAAAACAAATGCAGGCAACCAAATCATATATCTGGGTAGGCTTGCTGAAATAAAATTTAAAAAGTTGTCAATAGGTATATAAAACAACATAACATGGGTGCCTGCCTAATGTCAATAGATTGGACTATTAAATAAATAAATTATTACTTTACAACAAGAGATATATACAGATGAATTAGGCAAGTGCTTATGAAACCTTGTTCTAAACAGTTGCAGGGATGGAGGTGTTAATATAGTCCAGGGGTCAGCAACCTTTTCAGCTGTGGGCTGGTCCACCGTCCCTCAGACCATGTGGTGGGCCAGACTATATTTGGGGGGGGGGCAATGAACGAATTCCTATGCCCCACAAATAACCCAGAGATGCATTTTAAATAGAAGCACACATTCTGCTCATGTAAAAACACGCTGATTCCCGGACCATCCGTGGGCCGGATTGAGAAGGCGATTGGGCCGCATCTGGCCCCCGGGCCTTAAGTTGCCTACCCCTGATATAGTCTGTTGAGCCCTGTCTCTTTAAGATCAGTCATGAAAGACCAGCAGGTAGAATACTTTATCTAGCTAAAAGAAGGAATGACCTCAGGAAAATGAGGTTGTAGCAAATACTGTTTTGGCCTAGGCTCCCAATAAAGAATTAATTACCTGAGGCCTAGCCACCTAGTCACCTTTTGGATGTGTGACACCTCAGTATGACACATGTAGTGGGAGAGATTTTGTCTTTGGCACATCTCACTGTTCTGGCAAGGACTGCAGCCAGATCAACAGCTGAAAAAAGAAAATATTTCTTCTGGCACAAGGCAGCCAGAGATTATTCAGATATCATCTTGCACTGGCCCCAGGATGGCCTGTTAGTTCAAGCCCTAAAAATAAACAACTATTAATCACCTAATGGCAAGATGAGTTGACCAGCACTTTGGCTGTCTGGACCTCAGGTTAACCTTTCTCAATAGCTTGTCTCATGTTTTCTGTCACCCTGGCAGTTTGCAGCCTGGCATTCCTCTTAAGTCCATCAGTTTCAAGCTTAACTAAATGTTTGCTTCTGATTCTTCTCAATGATGATGTATAGTTTGGATCTTTGGGGAATTAGACAATAGAGGGCTTCCCCCTTACTTGCAGCCTTTCCAGAATAGGTTAATGGGCATAAAAGATTTGTAATGAAGATAGAGCTTTGTAGAGAGAACATTATATTTTTACGTACAACTCATGAAACAGCCATTTGGCAGAATTCTTTTCAAAGGTAGAATTCACTTCTGATGTGAGGTTTTTGCATTGTTTTTCTTATGCAAGTAGTAAGGAAAATCATAATGTGTGCATAGTTCTCTCTAGCTAGTCCTTATCTCACCATCACCACTTAAAAGATTAGTAAGCTGAGGATCTTGAAAACCATCCTGTGATTTTTATTATGTACAGCCCATATTACTGAGCGCATAGGACGTGAGGCTACAATTAACGTGGGCTTCTATTATAATTCCTCGGCAAATTGCACCAAAGCCATTTAGACTCATTTAATGCCAAGTTTCTTCATCTAAACCACAATGTGGATAAAAGCAACTCAAGATCATGCAGTGCCATGGCTGGGTGTGGAGACCCAAGGCAAATGGTTATGAAAGGAGCTTCCAAACTGGCAGGAGTTTGGAGTTGGGGGAGGGGGAGAAGCGGTGTCAAGTATCTTGCTGAAGAGGACCTTAGGAAAGAGTGAGTCTAATGAGCTTATGCATTATTTTCCTTTACCAAGTATAAAAACTCTAGTGTCCCCCTCTACCCCACTGGTCTTCAGACCCCAGTTTGACAAGTCTGACCACAAAGTATAAATCTGTACAATGCCTTGAAGGTAACTGTGTGTGTGTGTGTGTGTTATAGCCTGCTTTATAAATGGTTTCGAAAATGGGCTACAAGATTGCAAACAGATTATAAAGAATGGTCTTATTTTCTGGAGTTGGGAACAAGAGGAATCCACACGTTCCTTGCACTTAAATAGGAGCATCGAGTAAAAACTAAAAGGTTTTTACATTGCACAGTCTAATAACAGAGATTTTTGACTGTCTGAAAAAGGTCCTTTCTCCAACATTGTTGATTTCTTGACTGATTAATGCTTGGACTTTCAAAATAAATCACATTGCTCCAGCATAATGGCCTATGAAACACATTTCTTTTTAGACAGGAGTCTCTTGTTTTGACACTGGATTTGGATTCCAAAGCCTTTCCTGGGTTGTTTCCATGTTTTCCTTTTTTAAGAGAGCACCATGGCCCTCATGCCTTGTCTATGGGCTTCCCAGAGGCATTTGGTTGAACAGAATCCTGGTCTAGATGAGCTTTGGTCCAATCCAACAGGGCTCTTCCTATGTTCTGATTTCATCACAGTGAGCAATAGTTGTAACATTTTCTGTTCAGCCTAACTTTCTTTAAAGTGATCACAAAAGGAAGGTTGGTCACCAATTTGTTTAACAGTATAATTAATCTATAAATAAGTTTCTGCACTTACTCTATAATTTGCAGCCCTGAATTGGGTTCTTCACAAATCACATCTATGCATCTATGAAAAATGGTGGTGAGTCTCAAATTAAAAAGGGTGGTTCTTGCTTCTATCTTTGACCTCTTTACTGCTCCCCGTTGACACAAAAGGGAAAAAAGGCTAAATGACTTTTCAAATTAAGGCAGCAATAATTAACTACTGGCATTGTTTGTGATTTTCCGATTCTGCGAGCTAATGAGAGAGAAATTAGTGCTTAGCAGCAGGAGTTTCTCATAGTCAGTGCCAAATGTTAAATGTGCCAACAAGTTAATTTTGGTTTTAAGTACTTCACTTAAGTCTTTTTGAACAAGGAATTAGAATAGAGATTGTATGGATGTTACGCATATGCTACCTTTGATTTATGGAGACATTGTATTATGAGATACATCCTGTCCGGCATTGAAGAAATAATAACAATGCATAGAATACAGAAATCCAGTTGATTCAGTGGGCCAGTTGAAACATAACCACAAACCGTTGTAGGCCACTATAATCTGGTTTTATTGCCGATCACCATTTCAAAAAAATTATTTAACACAGCTAAATCTGCAACAATAGTCCTTACATAGCATCTATCATTCTAGAACACCCAATGTTTTAGAGTGAAAGATGCTATACACAGCAATTGTTTCTCAAAGCATAGGAAGGCAGTGGTTATAAATCCACAGATGGCCGAATTAAGCAGTTGAATATAAGAAAGATCCTCCGTCTAATCAGAATGGTAAAAGAAGTCCACTAGGTTTTGTCGGTTTTGTTCATTATTCATTAGACATCTGTGGAATGGTCCTTCCATTGTAGTGTTGGAAAGAACCATCCCAACGAAGCCAGCCTGGTTCTGCCCACATTTTTTAATATGTTTTATTGACTTGGCGGACCTTTAAATTGTTATGGCTCTCTTGAGACATCCCCATTATAATTAAGGCCCTTAACAAAAGCTGACTACCATGTTGGTGTGAATTCAGACCCGTGTACAAACCATTATATGACATTCCACTGACCTTGTACATACAGTCTCTTAACAGCTCATCCTGTACTGTTGTTTTTGGCAAGTTCACTATGCCATACAATAAATCACAGGGAGAAAGGAAGAGCTTTCTGCCCTCGTGTTGTACAGCCTGGTGTAACGTTAGACTATAGAAGGCTGTTCTGCTTTTAGACATCCTTTTACTAACCTAACATTCATAATTTATGATTTCACTGTAAAATTCTTGCAATACTATACCAAAAGTAGTGCTTCCCTTTAATTAAGTGCTCTCAGTAGGAAAAACGTGAAACTGATGTGCAAAACATATCACTACACAATGATTGATAGTGATTACTTCTTTATGAACCCAGCCTGAGGGTCTGAACTTCCTGATGGATAAAATAGGCCATGGGGCTACTTCCTGAGATTGCCTAGTGGGGATCAGTCAGCCTTAGTAATATCTGAGGAATTTCTAAGGCACAATCAGGAGAGTTTTAGAATTAAAAAAAAAACCTGTGATGAACTGTGTTTTGCATTGATAGTTTCTTGTGCAATTCCTCATTGTAGAGATTTTATTACAAATAATAGAAACATTGTACAATATTGAAATCTTTCCTCTATGAATTCTTCTTCACACTCTTCCCTTTTCTTAATCCTGAAATATCAGGTCTGCAACATGAGCAAAATAATATCAAAACCATGCAGTGTTCAGCCAAAGATTCTTATTGGACTATTATTAACTAATATGCAAAGAAAAAAACAAATAATATTTGTTTGTCCAGTAAGAATCTTTGGAGATCCTTTGAAAGATTAAACACAGCCTTTCGTTTAAATGTGCTTTATCTTAAATACCTGTAAAGCACTTTGCTCATTGTTTCCCAGAGTTATTAATAGTTCACAGATTAACATGTTTTTATGCTCTTCTTGTTGGTGTGAATATTCATTATTTACGTCTGCTGTTTTGTTTTTTACCCTAGATTTGGTCCTGGACTAGTTATCTATTGGTATGGCTTTATCGAAGAGTTGGACTGTCATCGCAATCGTGGTATCTTGCTCAAAGACTGCTTCCCTACAGACATAGTTACTCTTTGAGACTTCCATGGGGGTGGAAGAAAAAAATTAGAGGAAAAGGCGAATCCGGAAGCAATTTTACTTTCCTGCAGTATAAACTACTGGCAACATCTGCCCTGAACTTCAGGTGAACTCTTCCAGCCCAGGATCACACTACTACTACTTTAGACAAACACATCAAGAGTTTCTGCTTTACTTCAACCCTCTGCTGATGCAAGCAGCCAAAAAATACAGACACAGCCCAAACATTATCAGCATTTCTGTCTCTGTCAAACAGTTTATAGATAGCCGTAATCTTTCTTCCTTCCGGATGGCTTCTCCTTGCACTTTGAACAAAAGAAGAAATGTGGAGGCTGAAAGGTGTGGCTTTCAGTTTTCCTCCCAGTTATGAAGTCACTTAAAAAAAATGTCTTCTGTCACATAAGCCTCTTTTCTGGTAAATGTTAAAAACCTAGCTAACACAAACTTAAGTATTCCCTTCTTAAATGGTCATGTTGTGCCACGCTACTACAAGCTTGTATAGGTTAGGGAAGCAAGTCATCTGGCAATGCATTGTTTTAACACTGAACTTCCAGGGTTTCTGGGCACAAAGCCAGACAGTTGACCCTTTTAATGTAAATTTTAATTACTGGTATTTATCTCATTTCATGCTGTTAAAACCAATAGCATAATTGTAGGAATGCTATTCTCTTTTACAAAAAAAAGTTTCATTTGTCCGATCCTGAAATTAAAAGTCAAGAAATATTTATAGTATATATTAAGTTGTAATGGACATTTTAATATGTTAGAATAAAGTGGGCATTGGTAGAGCTTGAGTCTTAGCCTGGCTATCTGTGTTAGAAAGATATTTTCGGTAACAGTATGAAGGCAAAGGTTTTATTTAAACATGCTGTGGAGATGACTGAGAATCAGAGCTATGTACCTGATATATTACCCTTGGATATAAATTCAATGCCTAATGGTCATGATCACAAGCATATAAAACTTCAGGGTATAGCAACCCTAAATGGATGCCTCCTGCACTCCCGGTGCCTATTTGAAGTCCTCAGTTCATCATCCAACAAATACTCAAAGCTCATCATGTATATTCCACTTTCATGGCAGAAGAAAATGGAAGAAATCTAATTATCACTGCTTTTCATACTCTTTTGATAAGCTATTATAAGACTTTCCATTGCTTCAGAAACTGGTCCTATCCTCATTCATATTATATATTTTCTGAGAGTCACTAACATTCTCATATCCTTATATACTCATCTCAGCAAGGAAAGACAACATTCTGCTTACACATTCATTTATTTGTTTACCACAATTATACCTTCCCCTTAAGCAAAAAAGATCTCAGAGCATCTTAGAAAAATCATTCCTAAAACACACTCTGTCCTCAGACTTGCAAACTAAAAAGACATAACACACAAGGAAAATGATAGGGAGGAGGAAAATGCAAGCTCCAGCACAAGTTCTTACAATTACAGCCAGCAGTGGTAGTGGCGGTTCTGGCTGTGGGGAATTAAATATGAATCTCTGTGACCCACATGTGGGGGGTGGGGGCTAAAGAAAATGGCTGGGTTCAGAAATGCCTGGATTCAAAACATGGGGCTTTGCACATTCTGCTGCAGAGACAGAGCCCCAGTAGCAGAGATTAAACTCACAAAAGTTAAGTAGTAATATAGTGTTAGGAATACAGGTTGCTAAAACTTTTTAACCAGTTCAGTTGCACACATCAGCTAACCTCTTTCTATGCCTCTTGCTATGCACAGGCCACACAGAGAAGTAAGTTTAAAATGTTTTACTTACAGATTCAAGGTCTCAGTCATGTATTGTTCCATGCAGCAGCAATGATAATGCAGGCAGAACACTCTTGGGTAGAAAATACAGCAGGACAACTTCAGTTATGCATTCTAAGCTTAGAGCTAGCTTAAGCATGTCCATCCTAGTTGATTACATGATGCAGAGATAGAGAGATAAAGGAAGAGGAAAGAAGCTTCCTTTCCAGAGGAGGGGGGTAATGATCAAACTGAGTCTATCTAGCAATATAACTCTGTGATCCTTAACCCCTTAATGCACCAACTAGCAGTCATGCCCAGTTATGTTTGACAGCAATCTCCCACACTGGCTGTCTTTCCCTTAATAAGAGCAATCCTTCCCCTGAAACACTCCACACACACACCCTGATCAGATCCAGGAACAGAGCTTGTGAGACATCTAGGCCAAAAGGGCAGAGCAAATCCTGAAGTTACCTTTTTCCCAGAGTTCGCTTAGTTTTGCTGCTTTTTAAAATGAAAATGGGACAATTTCATTGTATTAAAAGAAATAACATTGTTTCCTCCTGTCCCTTCCATCATCCATTTCCAGCAGAAGAATCTCAGTGCTTTTCCTAGAGTAGACCATAGCTTGCCTGTTTTGCAGAGGACCCTGTAGTTTTTGAGGTATGTTTCTTTGAAATATTAAACTTCAAGCAGCTGTAACTCATTTATGTTTAACATACTGAAACAAGCTTGTAGGTTTGCTTGCACATAAAAGATGGCAGAAGAAATCTGTAGTGTGTAACTTACTGGTACTACACAGAAGTAATATTCAGGGTGTTACTGCCTGGTGTACATAAAACCTGTTCAAAAGGTGAAAATAAAATAGTATTCCAGCATTATTCCCATACAGAACTGAAGATGAGGGTTGACTAAATGGGGTGGGAGAGGTTTTAAGGGTAAAACTGGATTTGCTTGAGGTGGTACAGCTGCATTCTGTTGTGTGAAGTAATCTGCAACAGCAGCCTTTATAAGATGGCTTAGTAGTTCTCTCTCTCTCCCTCTCTTTGGAATAAATTAAATTTATCTGCACAGATGTTGAAAATCCTGCTCAAGCCCCATCTAATCTTTGTTTTGTTTGAATTTTACATTAAATTATGTTAAGGAAAGAAAAATAAACGAGGTGCTTGTATCTTAGTATTTATACCCCTCCATAACGTTGTGACATAACAGGTTGGCAGGCTATATTGGTGTCTTCAATCAAAGTTTTTTTACTTTATTTAGAAATGAGCCCATATAATCATTTTTAAAATAGCATGAAGCAAGTCATAAAGACTTGCTGTCGAACTGTGCTAATTCTCCTTCCACAGGCTTACCATCAGCAAAATTATTTTAAAAACTGATAAATTAAAAAAGGTGCTCTATTGCAAAATAATAATTTATGTGTATTTTTTCCTTATCAGATATACACATCAATTATAAGTGTGTGTGTGTGTGTGTGGGTATACACTTGCATTCTTTTTTTACAATGCTATAGTCATTAGAACCTTAACATTACAGCCAAATCCAGTTTTATGGAGAGAGTATTCTGCAGAATGTGCTAATGAATTATGCCAAGCAAGAAAACAGAAGTGGGCATAAAACTGAATGATGTTCTCACTGGCATATATAGACTTACCAAGCATCTGCTCTTACAAACACTGTAAAAAGGCCTTTCCCCAAGCCATAGAAACTGCTGCATTTGTGTACAATGAGTTCAATATGGAGATAGAAGGAAAATCTTTGGTTCATCAATAATGAGACATGGACACACATGGGCTCATTCTCAGTTGCCAGAGGCTCAGCTAATTACCTTTCTGTTATTCTTGGGGGTGGGAGATCTTCCTAAAATGGAGAGGGAAGTGGAGTTAAAATTAAGTAGATGGGGGGAGGGATATAGTGGTGATGAGTGACTTCTTCGGTTCAGATTAAGACTCTTTCAGAATTCTCAGTGGCATAATGAAGTTTTCTCTCAACAAACTGGTAAGAGTGGGGGGAAAACCTGTGACTCGCCAAGCAAGCCTTGTGTCTGAGTAGGGATCCTCCACAATTTGAATGCAGGGCTCCCTAGTCAAAACCAAACACCCTAATTACACAGGGGTCACCAGTGTTGCACCCACAAGTGGCAGTGTGCCCACCAGTGCCTCCAATGGCAGCTGCAAAAGTTCTCAGTAGACATTCCTTTAGGAATCCACAATGCATGAGAGTTTATTTGTGCCTCCTGTTGTGTCACTGTTTGCACACACTCAGCCTCTTCTGCAGTGAACACACACCCTCAAAAATGCCCACATTTCATTGGATGCCAGAATTGGACACCCACCTTCCTATTCATTCTGAACAGAGGAGAGGTTCAAATACCTTCTGTGTAGGAATGACCATGGCAGTGGCTCATGTCCAGTCAAACCTCGGTTGTCGAACGTAATCCATTCCGGAAGCCCGTTTGGCTTCCGAAATGTTCAACAACCAAGGAGCTTCCTGCACTCAAGCGGAAGCCATGTCGGACGTTTGGCTTCCGAAAAGCATTCAATAACCGGAGCATTTACTTCTGGGTTTTCACCGTTTGGGAGCCCAAAACGTTCCAAAATGTAGGCGTTTGGGGTCCGAGGTTTGACAGTACAGTGTTACCTCAGGTTAAGAACTTAATTCATTCTGGAGTTCCGTTCTTAACCTTTAAACTGTTCTTAACCTGAGGTACCACTTTAGCTAATGGGGCCTGCCGGGCCGCCACCACGCAATTTCTGTTCTCATCCTGAAGCAAAGTTCTTAACTCGAGGTACTATTTCTGGTTTAGCAGAGTCTGTAACCTGAAGCGTCTGTAACCTGAAGCGTCTGTAACCCGAGGTACCACTGTAGTTGTATTTTTTCCCATTGATGAGGTAGATGATGGGGAATGTGCATGCATCATTTTCTGGCCCTGTCTCTTTTTCTGCTCATCCAGAAGTTTGCAGAATATAAAGCTACAGTTATGCACACACATCTTCCAGGGCGTTTAGTGTGCTTCAGTTGATGGTGTTGTGTTTTACACCACCTAGGTAATTTTTCATTTAAATGTGGTCTATGTATGATTTTAATAAATAAACAGCAAAACTGAAAATCTTGAATCAGTGTCAGCTTTTGGGCTTCCGAAAAGATAATCAAATCTGCAAGACCAGCCCTCCTCCATCTGTGCTGACTGTTAGCAAAATGATGCTGGGAGTTGCCCTAGTGCTATTCTGGAAGCCAAAGGGAAGGATAAAAATCTATTCATTCTTTTACTTATGTCAATGAATGAATGCCAAAAATAAATGTGCAACGGATGCTAGAAGATAGAGAGTGTGAAGGAAGAGCTCCAGGATGTTCTTTATTTTGGACACACATTGATTGATGCAGGAATCCATATGAGCTCCAGAAGATTGACCTACCCCATTGACCTAAATGGAGGAGGCCCCATACATACTAGACAATATGCAGATATTACTGTTTCCGCCACAGAATGTGGTAACCTTTCTGAGAGGCTACATTTGCAAGTTCTCAATACACATGAAAACACTGGTTAAGCCAGTGTTGTTTATTCACTTCCCCATAGTTTAATTCTTTGTGCATTAACTTATAACACTTGTCTTCCTGGGACAAATTCTACCACAAATACAAGAGTCTTTATGATGCAATACCCGAATCTCCTACACATCTGTTCACCAGAGGCCCATGATTCAGCCTAGATCAGAGAATGCTTAAGGGGAAAGATGAGGCTAGAGGAGACATGACCACTAGGGAGGCTGGCCAAGAATAAATATGACTTGTGAAAGTGGGGAAAGCGAGGAACTAGGAAAACAGGCTTTTAGAAACATGGAACTCAAGAAAAAGAGAATCCAATGAGAAACTAGCTGTAGCCAGTGCTTTTTCCTGGGGGGACGCAGGGGTCCGCATTCCCCTAAACATTTTGTGAATCTAAGTTTGATCTCATTGAGGGCCAGTATTTCAATATGAGTAGGAAAACGAGAGTATCCCTAAACATTTTTTAAGGGAAAAAAGCACTGGCTGTAGCATCTTATGCCTGGAAATGATGTGCATTGTTTAGAGAAATTAAGTACCGGTACACGGGTCAAAAGGGTTTGAAGGGCTGAGAACCAGTGCTTTTTTCCGGGGGGACACTGGGGTATGCATACCCCTAAACATTTTGTGGATCTTTGTACTTTTGTCCATTTATTGTACAGTGGTGCCTCAGGTTACAAACACCTCGGGTTACAAACACTTCAGGTTACAGACTTCGCTAACCTATGGTTACCAGATGTTTTTCAATGAATCCAGGGACAATTTATTTATTTATTTATTTTGAAGCTGAGTAGCAACAGGGAGTCAGTAGTGGGGGTGGTGAGGCAAAAGACCCTTGCCCCAAGCACACATGCATATTGTATAAAGGTGCAAAGCCCTTCTTTCACACCCTGTGAAACATAAATTCACAGAGTTTTTAAAAAACTGGGCAACGGCCAGCCACCCGCAACTCCTGAGCCTCCCCCGATCAGTCAAAACAAAAGGGGGAAGGGGGCAGGAGATCTGTACCGCCGGGCATCCCTGATTCCCCTTTGGCAGTGGCAGTGGCAGTCAGCAGCCCGGACGGTCAGAACATCTGGCAAGGAAAAATGGCGGGTGCCACGGCAGCGGGCAGTGGGCAGTGAGCAGCTCCTGAAGCCAGCCAGAGCCAACTGCGCTACCAGGCTGGCTCTGGGCTGCTGAAGCTGCCGCTGCCACATTTCCCAGGGACAGATTTGCAAATCTGGGGACATTCCGGGGACGGAATTTGTCTGGGGACAGATTTGCAAATCCGGGGACTGTCCCTGGAAACCGGGGACATCTGGTAACCCTACGCTAACCTGGAAGTAGTACCTCGGGTTAAGGACTTTACCTCAGGATGAGAACAGAAATCACACACCGGCAGTGCAGTGGCAGAGGGAGTCCCCATTAGCTAAAGTGGTACCGCAAGTTAAGAACGGTTTCAGGTTAAGAACGGACCTCCAGAACAAATTAAGTTCATAACCAGAGGTACCACTGTATTTATTTTTCCTGGTTTGAACTATAAAATGGTGGTTTTGAAGAGTCAAAATGAGAGTACCCTTAAACATTTTTTTAGGAAGGGGGGAAAAAAAGCACTGCTGAGAATTATGGGCCAAAGAGCCCAGGGAAGAAAAGGGTTGTGAACTTGAGACTATATACTGTGACAGGAGGATTCTCTCAGTTGTGGCAATAAACCTACTGCAGGCATCTGATCTGGCAACCCTTACTAGAGGCAATGCATCTGTTGGAAACATGTAGCAACTAAATTTCATATAACAATTTGAACTAATCAGCCAAATCTTTGGCAGCAGGTTTCTAGTTTATCTCCTGTGATGCCCTTCCATCACCCTGACAAAAAGAATGTGTCACCAGCACCCGTTGTACTGCATAGAGCCACATGTTGTAGGCCCTTGTCTGTTTTCTTGTGTTTTGAAATTAGTCTCCAGAATGGGTTAGTTTGATCCGTATTGCTAAGGGCAGAGAGCTATCCTGCAAATCACTGGTCTTCCGCCGGTAGGTCAGGAGCCTGATTCAAAGTGGGTCACAACAGGAGCATTACCTCCATGCAAATATATGGTTTTAAAAAATTGAAATGCATCCCCAAATACATGTTTGGGTTAAAAGTGGGTTGAAGATAGGTTGAAGATACTTGCTGTAAATGCAAACATCTACACTGTAGATTCTCATTCCAGTTAACTTGCTCAGAAGTAGCCAGTGGATAGGCTTGTGGCAACCTTGGCTTTTTGGAACTGCTGTGGGAAAATCAACAAAAAAAATGGTATGCATTAACTAAGATGGCTAAGAGTGAGTGCTGCTTGGCAGCAGATCTACACTTTATAGGGGAGCTATCTAGTACGATCTTTATAAAACAGGCCTTCTTGGGTTAAGGAAAGGTCACATGCTACACAAAGTTTGGAGGCACAGGGTGTATCACTCAAGGCTTTCCCTCCTGTGTATAGTAAACATTATTTGAACCCTTATTATTAAGACCATGCCAGAATTCAAAAGATTAAATAAGGAAGATGCAATTATGAGCTAAATAATAAACAGAGCAGATTCAGTTCCTGTTGCATTTTTTGCTTTCCTGCCATTGTTTAATATATGGCTTTTATACAAAGAGCAGCTTAGGTCAGCTACTATAAATTATGCTTTTAGTACAATGGTAATCCAGTAAAATTATTTCAAAGCTTGATCAAAGAGATTCAAAAGTCCCCTCTAAACTTTTCCATATTACAGGGGGTGGAGACTCATTTTGAAGCCTTAACTGTTTCAGTTTGGTCCAATAATTTTTGGTGCAATCCTGACAATATTGAAATGTATGCCCTACATTTGGAAAGACATGATATGGGCAGATTTATTTGAGGCCTATGGGGAACTTATACCAGCTGATGCTTTTAAAGACACTCATTAAGACTCCTGTCTTAAGGCAATCATCACACTGGAAGTGCTGAACTGTGTTTACTGTTACAGGAACGAGACTGCGTGAAGCTTGGGCTCACATGCTCATATCTCCCCTCTCCTCTCCCAGTTTGGCTGTACTGGAGGAGAAAAGATTGGGACTGGGGAGTGTGCAAGCGTTTTTGCAAAGCTAAATCATGCTTTACATTCATCCAAACGAGACTATTAAGTTGATGGAAAAATGGGAGGGAAAATAATGTTAATTGCAACATAATAAAAATGTAATAGGCATTAGTTTATTGTGTTTGATTTATTTATTTCATTAAAATTATACCCTGCTTGGTTGTAGAACAAAAAAAACCTCAAAGCTGTTTACAAAAAGATAAAACAAGAAAATTATCAAGAAGAAATTGCAACCGTTTAAAACATCCAAAAAGTTAAAGTATTAAATGAAAAGTCACATCAGCTTTCTAAGCACCTGGGTAGGCTTGTTTAAACAAGAATGTTTTTCCGCAGTTGCCGAAAAGAATACAGTACAGTGAATGCAGCTGCTTGATATTTAATAAAACAACTGTAAGCAACCATTTCTCAAACAACACTCTATCACAGCAAAGCAATGCAGATCAGGGGCAACACTATGCAAAAATACACACACTCAGTTCTCAGTGGCTGGGGTTGGCAGAGGCTGTCATGACTCCAGAATCAAGCAGAGATCAAGATTCCAGAAGCTGCAGAGTCACCAGCTAAGGAGCCATATTCTGAGCCTAGTGACCAGAGGGCCACTACCTCAGAGGCACCTTGGACCAGATCCCACCGCACTCAGGTTTCCCAGGCACCTTCCTCTGAGCCTCAGGCGTGCCTCTCAGCCTACATTGTGATTCCAGCAGTGCAAAGAATGCACAATACAAGAGCCCAGGTAGCATAGACCTGCCCATCAAGAGACCAGAGGCTTGGTCCTTGAAAGACTGCAGTTCTCACAAATGAGAGGAGGAGGCTAGGAGAGGTGGACTGAAGGCAGAGATTGAAAAGGCCTTTGGCCTTTAGCCTTTGTTTGGGCGAGTTGCTCACTCAGAGCTGTTTATGGTGCTTCAAGCCCTGCCTCTTCACCAAACTGGAGCAGGGCAGAGGCAAGGACATGGTGTTTGGTGCTGCTTCACCAGAACTTTCCCTGCAGGCAAAGCAGTTGTCTCTCCCCACCCTATGGATCAACTTTCACAGGTCGGTGGGACCACACACCCACAATATCTGGATGGCATGATGACATCCAATGATTGGCAGGTGAATACCATCACCCATGTCAAAGTTGGCCTGCAGGATGGGATGAGATAAGGATCCAGCCCACTGGGGGTGGGGATGTTCCTGCACCCACCTTAAATAAAAGGGCTAGAGATCAATTAATTTTTATTGAAAACTGGAAATTTATAGAATGGACCTGAAATATATTTAGAAAGTTAGCTCCTTTCTCTGGTGGCTGAAGCATTGAGCTGTTGTAATAAGCAATAATATCCATTTCCTGGAAGTGTTTGAGTTTTGCATGTCTTATCACAAACTGTAATCCCATATCCTGCTTTATAACATGAGATAGTGTAGTTCTAATGTTTAGGCCACCCTTTGGGGTGCAACCGAGCCAAAATTAAACTTGTTGCACACCATTGATAGCCATTTGAGAGAGTTAGCATGTACTTAACCCTCTTGATAACAGTATCAGAAAATTAATGTGTTTTATTTACTTATTCAACTGAGGGACAGCTTACTATATATGAAATACAGTATCTCAAAGTGGTTTGCAATTAGGAGTCAAGGATTCTAAATCAGCAAGGAGTCAAGGACTCTAGAACATACTGCAGGCTCAATGCATATATACAAATTATATAAGTAGTCAACAGATATAATTATTTAAGAAATACTCATATTTACCATTGCAAATGTAAAAGCTGGAGTTTAAATATATATATATACTCAGGCTATAAAATTATACAAAGAACAAGCAGTAAAAGGTCAATTGTAAAAAATACTGTTTTTCAGTGTCTGAAACATGCTACAGATAATAAATAAATAAATAAATAAATAAATAAATAAATAAATAAATAAATAAATAAATAAATCACCCTTCATCTGTAGATCTCAGGGCAGTTCACAACATAATTACAATATGAAAAACACAAAATACATAATAAAAATAAGAACAGAAGCAAACTAATAACCTGCCCTCCCACAACACATTTAAATGGGCATTGGATGTCAATCAGCTAAAGGCCTGGTTGAAATGGAAAGTTTTTGCCTGTCGCCTAAAGGTGAAGGTGTCAGCTGAACCTCCCTGGGGAGAGCATTCCACAAATGGGGAGCTAGAGCTTCCCAGATGGCAAAGGGAGAATGTCCCAGAGAACACCTTTCCCAACATTGACGCACACAGTCATCAGGATCGTTGGATGAGACTTGGTTGACTGGGTCTCAACTTGCAGTCTGACAACTAGCAGCAACATAGAAGTGGTCCTTCTCCATGGTAACACCTATTTTATATCCAGTGTGGGGAACCTTTATAAGTCCAACAGCCACATTTTCTTCTGGACAATCTTCTGGCAACATATGCAAGTGGCAGGAGGAGCCAGAAGCAAAAATGAGTGGAGCAGTTAATGTGAATTTTACCTTTGTACAATAGGTCGGTTTCTACACATGCAGACACGCCCCTCTATATCCTTCATCCAAGTCAGCAAGAGGCATTCCGAGTTCAAGAAAACTTTGCAGCCCGCCAAAAGTAATAAATGAGGGTTTGAAGCAAGACTAGTAAGGGGTGTGACCTGGGAGAGGTATGGCCGAGTCCCATGGGCCAGCTAGAAAGGCTTAGAGGGACATGAAGTACATAGTTTAAATTTAAATTGTAATTTAAATTCTAATTGTTACTGATACAGAATACCTTTTACTTTAGGGTTACCAATCTAAGCAATAGATGTTGCTATATATCATTTCATATCTGTAATAATATTTTTGGTATATATACGTAGACACAACTTTGTTAATACAGTATAGTCAGAAACATTTATTGGAGTGCTTATTGTTTTATTTTTCATTTGATGTAATTGTTGCACGTCGTATGCTCTAATCTAAACCAAATAACTCAGTGCAACCACGTCAAACAATTTAAAGATGAAAATGAATAAAAACTATGAAATGAAGGGAAGGGCTGCATTGTACCCCTGGGTCTGAGATTCCCTGCTTTATATGTTAATAACAAGACCTTGAACATCACTCCATTACTAATAGGTAGACAGTGCAGTTCATTGAAGACCAGGGTAATAGGTGTGGCCAGATCCCCCAGTCTGTACCCTCCCTAGCCACCAAATTCTGCACTAGCTACAACTCCCAAATCATCACCAAGGATTGTCCCACACAGAATGCCATGAGGTTACCAGTGCATGGAACACAGTGGCCAAGCTATCCCTGTTCAAGAAAGGCTACTGTTGGCCTAGCAACCAAAGCTGGCCATGAGTGCTCCTCGCCACTGAGGTAATCTGAACCTCTAATGGCAGTAGTATCATTCCAGGAGCCCCCTCCCAAACTACTTTTTTTATTTCTTTCAGAGGGGATGCAATCCTGTCTGCAGCAGATAAAAATGTTGATTCTCAGATCTGGCAACCACTCACCCCAGAGTCTCCATTACAGAGAAATGTGTGTCTTATGCATGTCTACTCAGAAATAGGCCACATGAGATTTGATGGCTCTCACTCCCATGTAATTGCACTGAAGCCTTCTTTTCTTATTCAAAGCAATGGGGCTTAAGTCTTTCATTTCAACTACGTTGCATCCTTTGCTACACTCCCATTTCTAGTCACTTGGGCTAGATTTAGCCTCGGTCATCTGCTGTTATCTGCACCGATGCATGGACAGGGCATTGTGCAACCATGTCAAAACAAAACGAAGTGTCCAGGCAGGAGGACGGAGGGTATGTCAGACCACATCTACAAAGGCCACGCAACTCTGTCAGGGTGATTCCAGGCAGGCTGTTTAGAAATGCTGAAATGAAATGAAACTAAGTCAATTAAGTGATACCAACCGAGGTTCAGGGTTTAATTGAGGGCCTAAGGTGAAGCCAATGACCATTAACTCCAGTCGGTCATTAATTCACAAAGAAATATCCTTGGCTGAGGTTATTCCTATTATAACACAGCTTAAGCACTTCCGCTTCTAGAAAAATAGTTTTGCTTTTTGCCCCTTGTGCTGATGGAGAGGGAGGAGGGAGTAATGTTGAGAGGAAAGTGGCCTGTGGCCTGGTTACTACTCTCCCAGAAAATGAATACACTTTGGCCAATCATATCGTATTTTTAGTTCACATGCTTGATGGCAGCAATAGAACTGCGTCTGTGCTCAGTCAAAATCTATTACCCATTGCATTTTTAATTAACATTTAACAATTAAATGACTTTAAATGACTTCTAACTCTGCAAACTTTTCTAATAAAATGAAAGTGTGACAGGATAAGTACTGCAAGTTCATGCCGTAAGATAAATTCTAATGGCGATAATGATTTGCGTGGTGCAGGTCCCTGCCATTAACATAAATCCTGGGTTATATACCAAAATCATTAAGCAAAAAATGCAAATCACACAAACTTCAATAAGATTAGAACTGTGAGTGATTAGTTTGGCTAATCAACCAAAGAAAATGCTTTCTTGGTTCTATTTTAAGTCTGTTAAAGCTCACATTGGAAACTGTGCATGGCTTCTAATGACCTGGCGGCTTTCGTGGCATCATTTTGTAACCCTCTCTCTACTAGAAGGCTGGCACATGATGTGTTTCCTATGTTTCGTTCCTTGCCGACTTGTAGACTGCAATTGTATGGAATATTTAATATTCCATACTAATAGTGTTAAGGGTAGAAATCATAACAGCCCTATTCCTATGAGACGCTGCAAAGACATATGACAAGGCTGTACACCTAGCCTGTGGAGAAGTGATGCTTGAAGACTGGGGGAAGATCAAAGAAATAAAATGGAAGGGCCCCCCCTCCCTGATCATTATAACAAAGCCAATCTCCCATCTGCCTTTCCAGCCCTTGTTAATTGTGTTTATGCATGCATATATATATATATAATATATATAGGCAGAAAAGAGCAGCAGCCTGGGGATTTGTCTCAGAGCAGGTGTTCTGTGTCTAAGAAGTTGTTCAGGAGTAAGCATGGAGTTGTTTGTGTGAATTGTCTGAAAACACCAGCAGAGGGCAGGAGGCAAGAATACTACAAGCAAGCTGGTCTTTGACTTCTAAAACTAATTCTATTGACGTTAAGATCCTTAGTTGTTTATTCTGCAGGATCCCCATTGTTTTTGGTGGGGCTATTTAAAAAAGACACTTTGGGGATTCAAGACTAGCCTCCCATCCAACTCTGTGCAATATCTCAACATAAAAATCCCCCCCCCCAACACTTCAGAACATAGTTATATGTCTCTTGGAACAAACTACTGGTATGCACAGCCAGCGACCGTTTCAGGCACATCCAATATGTGTTCGACCATGCAGGCATCACGTCGAACCTGGAAGTGACACCCCCAAACATCACAAAAATGTCACAAAAGGAGGCAGAATGGGGCAGGGTGAGGGGGCAGAATGGGGTGTTTGCAGGCTTTTTCAGTGGTGTTTCAAATATGCACAATTTCACTTAAACACGTGGTACCTTGGAACATAACCCCTGCGTTTATTGGGAGTTGCCTATAGTGCCTTTAGAAAACAAATGATTCAATTTCAGGGATTTTTTAATGTCAACTCTTCACAGGGTTACCTCACAGAGTCTTTGTGACATTTTAGCAGATGTTATCAATGAAGAGAAACAGCACTGGAAATCCCTTTGATACGATGGGGTCCTAAAAGTCAGATTGCCCTAAGGTTCGTGCACAACGATATGTATCTGAGCACATCACAAGAGCTATGCTGGCCAAAAGAAGGCCAGCTACAATTGGGAATAAGAACTGGGGCTGTCAATCGGATGCTCCAGAGGTTTCTGCTAGATAGGAATGACCTCTGCTGGTTCCTCATCCATGTATATACAGCAGACAGAAATCATGGCGGAATTCTCATTGCATTGTGGAATCCCCAAAAATGCCTTCTGGGTGGGGTGGAATCCCATGAAAATGCTTCCTTTGGGACACTTCCCAAGTTGCTATGTTAGACTCAAGGCAATGAAAGAACAACTTGAGAAGCGGCCATTCAGCTGAGCATAACATTTCAATTATCATTAGTATCTTAAATCTTTATTCTGTGACTTTGAAGCTGTCCGTGCCATGGGACTCTCCTAGAATCATTGGCTGCAGAATTTCAGCTTGGCAACTCTATCCGCAAACCAGGAAAACTGGAACATTTGGATTTAGACTAATTTAATCCCACTGAAGTCAATGGTCACATGGAATCAATGGTGCTAAATGAGCTGGAGTCCATGCACTGCGTCTTGATCGGTTTTAGATTTCAGTCTTACAGCACAATCAAGTGAACATTAGGCACACGTAAGTCCTGTTGGAATTAGTGGGATTTGAGTGGGCCTAAATTTCTCTGGACTGCACCCTTAGGATCTAATCTTTACAAAATAGGGTTGCTTGTCTTGAAGACTTCTGAAAGAGATGAAGGGTGCTGACTTAGCTTCTGAGCCACGTTGTTCCTCCCGCTTAGCCAACTCATACCTGTGGAGTGGTGCTGTATATCAATAAAGCCTAGGCAGGGAAGATGGTCCCTTGTGGCATTGTGATTAATAGGAGCACATAGGCATGTTACAGAACTGTGTTATGGTTATAAGCTCATCAATATATGGTTATAAAATATAGTTATAAGCAGTCCCCTGATCTTTTGGACTCTCTAATAATACAACAATTGATTAGCCATTTATTAAAAACATTAAGTGTTCATTAGATCTTCATAAATGAAAAATTTAAAAGGTGTCTGTAACAGTTTCAGAAGAGATAAATATTTATTAAATGCTATAAAGACCCATAATAATGAACCTTGTGACATGCTTCAAGAGATCACAAGTGTTTTAATGCCGACATTTGGCTTGGTTTTCTAGTGATCCCGTATTAGAATCTCGTATTCGTTGGTTTAATTCCAGAGCAAATCAACTAGGGCAGTGGACATTGTGGTCAGAAGAAGTGGGAGGAAGAATAAGGAAAGTTTAGATGGGAGGCTGGAGAGAGAGAGAGAGAAGGAGAACAATGCATATCTTGCTGTGATTCAAACTCTCACATTCTGAATGAGCTCCTAAACAGTACTAGCTTGGCTTAAACACAATATAATATCTTAGCAACTTACCCAGAACTGTTTCTGGAAAAAGTGGGGATTTTGAGGGCTAGGATTTTGCAACCATCAAAAGTTTTTTTGGGGGGGGCAGGGGCGGGAGTCGAATCTCAGCACCCAGGAAATGGCCCTGTCTGCTCCCTGTCCATTCAGGTCCTCTTCTCTGATCCCACTAATGCAGCAGCCACATAAAAACAACTTAAGTAATTCTAGGAGAGCCTGATCCACAGTCTGGCCCCCTTCTGCTTAGATAGCTGGAGTTTATTCAGGTTCAGGATCTGGAGTTTAGTGGTTGGGATGAGAAGAAGGAACACTCATGGGAAAATATCGGGGTAGGCAATGATGGCACTGGATCAGATCCGCTTAAGAGACAAACTGCATTAGGCTCCTTTCTAAATTGTCATCTACAGCAGCCTGTGAGAGGCGAAAGGAGACCGGAGGGCCTCTCCAGCAGCTCTGCTGAAAAAGCAACAATTTTGATTAGATCCTCTGA
Source organism: Lacerta agilis (assembly GCF_009819535.1). Lineage (NCBI taxonomy): Eukaryota > Metazoa > Chordata > Lepidosauria > Squamata > Lacertidae > Lacerta > Lacerta agilis. Next base: position 37,744,922 of record NC_046312.1, read on the forward strand.
AAAATATTCCTTTGCTTCTGTTCACTAAGAGTCTGAGTTTGTCCCCCCCCCCCCCGGTATTCTTTTTCTCCTTTTGTTTCATGTCTCTTAGAGGCTAGTGATTGTCTTCCCACTGATATCAGTAATCTGCTTTGAGAGTCTTTTTCAGCAGAATAGCAGCATAAAAATGCCAGTCATTATTATCATCGTCATCATCTATTTGACCCACCTTTTCACCTCTTCTGTCCCAGATTCATCCTGCCTAACCTATATTGTTTTGGCTTCTTTTAAGGTACTCATTAAAAAAAAAAAAGTTTTGATCTTTTTGAAGAGCACACACACACACACACACACACACACACACACGTTTGGGTGAAGAAGGTGAAGAAGGAACTGAATGGAAATGGTTGCGTGAAATTATCAAAATACCGAGAAGGGATAGGGAAAATTATGTGTGCGCATCCATTACAAGGGAACATATGTAAGTAAGGCTTGCCAAAGGGGCAGGGGAGGGAGGACAGGCAACCGAGCATGGCAGGCAGATACTGAAGAAAGAGCGAAGTTACTTTCTCTTTAAAAGATGACACCTCGATCGACTATCCAATAGCTTAAAGAAGCCTTGTTCTTCTCTGCAGGGAATAGGACACCTGTGTAATGACCCGGGAAGGTCTTACCCTGCTTGATTGAGGACGACTCGCCCCTGCTGCTTTCCCCTTGATTGAGGAAAGGGCAGCTGCTACTGAGGTCTCTGGTGATGGTGGGCCTTTCCGTCTGTCCTCCTTAGGGACCCCACAGGTTGTCTCCAGGCATGGTGATGTTGACTGGCGGAGCTCTACCTCTTTTCAAAAATTGCAAGATTCATTGTGGAAAGACTTCGTGTGGAAGGGAGGGGGACATGAAGTATCAGGGGTGGGAGAATGACACAGAGAGAAAGAGGAGGTCTTTGCTCTTCCCCAGTGTATATCATCTGTTGTTAGGCTCTGGAGTCACAAACAAATATGATTAAAAAGAGTTATTAACACAAACGGCAAAGGAAATAGCTAAGCTGACTGCAAAAAAATTAAATCAACACAGAACTGGTGTGGCAGAAAGGGAATTAAAATTTGATTTAGGGGAATTATTTGTAGCACAACATTAGAAGTCAGTAAGCTAATTCCAAAATCTGCACTTCCTTAAAAACGGAGGGAATTTATTTTCAATATGATCTTATTGTAATTATCAATATGATTCACTGCCTGCATGAGTACATGAGCCAGCGATGAAATCCATGCAACGTCAAGAAGGCTTATCTCTTCCCCTGCCGTCTTTGGTTTCTTTCTTTCTCTCCTTCTGTGCCTGTGTGAAGAAGCGAAAGAAGACTGCAAAGTGCCTTGCTGAGTATAAAAGCAACATTTCTTAAAATCTACTTTTCAAGCTATCTCTGGATTCCAATCTTCCCACTGTTTTGAGCCAGCAAATCCGAGACTTTTGGAACAACTAGAATTTATGCCTGAACAATCACCCTATGAGAACTCAAGTTGATAAACCAAGGTGAATCTTTCTTCATTGGTGGTTGAAAACTAATCTAATATCATCATAATTCTTTATTCGACTGTCAGTCAGAAAAAATACATTTATCCATACAAAATTAAAACATCTAAAACATCTGAAGGAACTTTAGAATAAAACATAGCCAACACTAACATGAAGCTATATAGATAAACCCATGTAAATGCAATCAATTTTAGTCTTGCAACGCTTAAGAGCTAGAAAAAGACATTTGGCCACCAAGGAAGCTGTTTTTCCCGTAACATTATTCAACAAATATAAAACCTGCTACTCTAATATTAATACCTGATTTTTCATTTTTGAATAGGTGTTATGGAAATGAATTAGCCCAGAAACAGACAAGAAACTTTTCCACAACAGGCATTATTTCTTTTGCCCTACTGCCACTCCTGGCCAAACACTATTTATAAGGTTTTAAAACTTTTTAAAAGCCCTGCAAACCCCATTTACCACTTTCATCTCCCTTGAGTGGCTGGGAATGGGTGACTATAATCTGCCCCCAGGCTCCCTTTTATTGATCTCCAGGGATTGTCTATTTATACAGCAAACCCCAGCTGGCATAAACATTAGGGATGTTGGGAATTGTAGTTCAGCAAAATCTGAAGGGCCAGGGTTTTCCTTTGCTGATTTAAATTATAGTATTTTCTAAATGTACATATGCATTTAGCATATGCAAATCTGTGTCCCCCTTTTGTCATCTTTCTCTCTCTCTCTTTATCCCCTCTTCTTTTGTGATGTGTAAGTGACTAGGCAATATAAACACAATGCTCCAATCTTCTAAACCATGGTTTGAGGGGTTGGTAATATGCTGTGGGTCATGTTCTTCCTTCTCCTCCACTTTTGCTATTGTTCCCCATTTTCTTACTTCTGGTTCTGCTTCTAACCATTATCAAGCAAACGATGCTTAGGGCAGGACTATGGTTTGCAATTCTCTTCAAGCTGCAGTTTCAAATAATGGTTTGGACATACTTCCTGGGTTAGCACACTGTATAGTATTCCCACTCACAGCAAACTATGCTTAGCAAAGGGAGAGGAGAGAGTGAATAAGCACTGGGCACATTTCCAAGCCTCTCAATCAAAATGGGACCGTGGCATCTGAATTAGTTGCATGAGCACTGGAGCACTTGGTCAGGAACCCAGAAATGTCTCTGGAAAAGTCATACTGCTTGAGGCCTATGCTGAAAAGTGAGAAGTTAACCACATTCATAGCCCTTCAGCCATGAAGCAGCAACCCTGAACAAGGTTGCCAGCTGTTCAGCTGACCACTGTAGCTATGGCCAAGTCATAGATACCTTCACCTGCTAATTCCAGCACATCAAGCTGCTATTAAAGTCTGGCAGCCCTAACATTGAGAATCTGGTGGGATGTCTGTTCACGTATGTCTGGGCATCAGATGTAGCTAAGCAGCTCAGCTAATTCCCTAAATATGTTACATCTGTACCCAAACTGTTAACTTAATTTCAATACCTCAGTTTAAGACGTGATCTTGATCCGTTCGTAGTGGGCCGAAAATACTTTCTGTGTGAAAGCCTACTGGAAGCCTGCCATGGTTTCTCTCACCCCCCCACCCCACCCCACCACCAAATTTTCATTGTCTCTCCATTGTTCTCCTGTTTCCTCTTCCCCCTCACTTGGAATCCTCTCCAGGGGTCCAGATTGAGGGGCAGCTTGTGAAGGTTTCACAGTAGCTAACCACAGCCAACTTGCCAGGGCATTATGAAGTTTGTTTGTTTTTTAAGAAAAAAAAAGAGAATAAAAGAAAAATGAATGTTTTCATTGTTTGGATTTTTTAATACTTTGTTGTGTTTTTATTTATTATTCAAAATCTGTGCACTGCAGACAAAACAATTAGAAAATGCAAGCAATGCTCTCCGCAAACAACCCCAGGGTTAAATTCATTCCCAACATGGATATGGAGCAATGTTCTCTCCACTAGCGTAAATCAAAGTGGTTTGATTTACTGTGGTGACTAACGCTGATTCATATGAACTACAGATCAGCTCTACATATGTAGCTTTATTTTCCCTGCCCGCCCCCCTGCACAAAGCTCTTAATATGTTTCTTTGGATTGTTCTCGAATTGCCATAAATACCATGCTACAGACACCACAAAAATAATGGCAAGTTGGAACACATCTGAGTGACATATAAAATTTGCTCTGTGGCAGATGAGCACCCTGGAGGTGCACAGGTTTGTCATAATATATAAGGAATCTTGGAGCTGATTAAATTATGTGTCTGTGCCATTGTGTGTGTGTGTGTGTGTGTGTGTGTGTGTGTGCACGCGCTCGAGCATTCAGGAGTATAACTGATTTGTTCCAGAGCTGATTTGTTCAAATGGATGATCTACAGCATATTGTGACATTATTTGGTTTATGTTTTCAAAGATGTCTCGATGGGGGCGGGGTGTGTGTGAGAGAGAAACCCAAAATGTAAATATCACATCATGAAAAGTGCTGAGTAATTCTCAAACAACTGGTGCCAAGTTGCCAGCAGTAAACAACCAGATTCTCACTCCTTGTGCCATCACCACTTTTATAAACTTTTTGAAACAATACTAGAGGTTCTGTCCTTCTAACCAATATTCCACTGACCTGAGGAGCAAATAAAGAATGGGGGAGGGGAAGCAGAAAAATGAATTGTCTCATAATAATATTGTTGCACACCATCCCAGTCTCCAAGCCGTGCAAGATTCCAGATGCTAACCCAGGGCTCCATTTCATGGGAATGAGGAACATCAGAGATTGTGGTGTCTTTATGATATAGGATTTATTTGCACATATATGCAACCTGAGCCTAGGATGGAGGGGCTCACGCACAGCATTAACTCACAGATTCTGTTTCTCCCATCGTCATAGCCTTAGATTCAAGCAGAAATCAAGCATGGCTCTCCCTCTTTGGCTTCTGCCTGCTTCTAACTTGTATCTCTCACACACAACTCCATTGTCCTTCAATCTAACTATTTGTTTTCTGGCACAGAGTCACTTCCTTTGTTCCCCTAATGACCCAAACTTAGGGGACCATTATGGCCCTTGCCTGGCCATATTAAACAAAGGGCTCCTTCATTGATTTTAATCCTTGCTGGATCCAGGAATTAGAAGGGACTCAGGCATACAGCCTCCAGGGGTCAACAAACTTTTTCAGCAGGGGGCCGGTCCACTGTCCCTCAAACCTTGTGAGGGGGGCGGACTATATTTTGAAAAAATAATAATGAACAAATAACCCAGAGATGCATTTTAAATAAAAGCACACATTCTACTTATGTAAAAATACGCTGATTCCTGGACTGTCTGTGGGCCAGATTTAGAAGGCGATTGGGCCGGATCCGGCCCCCAGGCCTTAGTTTGCCTACCCATGGCCTATGCTGCCCCCTCCAAATTCACAACACAATTCATTCTTAGTTCAGTGCTGAGAGGATAGTCTACAAGGAGTGAAAGCTTTCCCCTGGAGATTCATGGGGCTGGCCAAAGTGAAGGCCACCTCTTTAGCAGATGACTACATTCTTGTTTTCCAGACCAGACTAGCTTTTATTCCTAATTAGTCACATCTTGCTTGTTGTCACTTTCTTTCTGTTTCCCTCTCTTAACCCTACTCCCCATAGATAGATAAACAATACAGATTTATTTATTTTTACCAGTAGAACCTCTGTTGGGACCCAATGAACATAATAATGGTTCCTCCAGCAATCCAGCTGGGCAAAAGCATCCGAGAGGCATTTAAATGGAGACCAATGAAGGGCGTAACCTGGGAAGAATCCTGAGTGCAGGACAAAGAAGCCTGGAAGTCCACATTCAGCCTGTGGGTCAAAGCCCCCAACAGTTTGAACACTCAGAATCCCAAGGTACATCCTGTTTGTATTTTTTGATTTTGAAACGTATCAGATAGTGTGTGTTTTTATTTGTTCAGTCTAGCAAGGTACAAGAAGCATGCAGAGAGTAGTTCTAAAGGGTAGAAAACAAAAATTGGCATTCTGACTATTGCTCCCCGTTATACTGGGGCCTTTCTGGGTCTTTTCATTTAAACTCCATTTTGACTTGAATACCGTTACTTTGGATTCTTGTTGAGGTGCTTATGGATTTTGCATTTGGCTTGCTTTGTGGTAGTGTTTTGAATCTATTTACAATGTTTGTACCAGAAGTCTGTTGTGCAAGCAAAACTGCAACAATGGACAAAATCCATTGTCTCTTTGCAACTTTTAAATTGATTGGTAAGTCGTGCCCAGAAAGAGGGCCAGAAGTGGTTGACCATTCTGGTTGGCTTTGTGCTTTTAGCCTGCATTCCACTATTATAGCCTGTGGGACAGTGATATACACAATGGACAAACGGAGACAAATAATGAATCTAAACACCATTGACTTGGGTAAAATTTGGGAAACAGTAAACTTTGTGATCCAAGTGTATCCACTGTAAACTTTGTGATCCAAGTGTATCCAGATAAAGATTCTGTCTCATCTCATTTCAGTGTCCAGCAGGAAACGGTACATGAAACTGGAAAATATGAGTTGTGGGGTTGCTTGGTCTCAGTTGGGAAAGTTCTGTACGTCTGAAACAAGGGGTGGGAAACCCAGCCTATAACTTTGGCTGTGCAAGCTCTCTTGATGAGGCCTGTCAGAAGCTTGTTACACTGAAATAAATGCTCCTTGGCTGTCTTTTTGCTCCTTATTGAAAAGAAAGCAAAACTGTAACTTGATTCTTAAACAAATTTCAAATGGTGTCATCATTGCTAATGGTTCTTTTACAATTCAGTTCATCACTTTAGGCAAATAGCTCTGATTCATAAATTCTCCAATTGTCAAAACAACATAAACGATCGTTTATCAAAATGCAATAAATCTCGGCAAGCAACAAGATAGTGTAAAGAAGACTTGCTGTTGTGTACAGGGCTCTGCTTCTTCTTTGGCTGCATTTAAAGGGCCATCCGTGAGTGGGTAGGCATTGAAATTGTTGCTGTGAGTTGCCTAACATTTTGCACGGAAAGCATTCAGCCTGCGAGCTTTAGTGGTCCTTTGGAAACCTCAGAGCTACATCCGTCAGCGGCGGCTCTTCTCCAGATGGTATGAGGCTAACCTCTTAGCTTAAACATCTTTTTAGCATTCTTTACTTGAAGCTCATCTCCAATGTAAAATCAGGCAAGGCATTTGAAATCTGTCAGATCCTCAAGATGCTGCCATGCACGCTTTTCACTTCGGAAACCTTGAGGCCCCTGACTTCAAGCTAGGAGGAGCACATCAGTGAAAGATGCCATGTAAGGAAATGTCACTTACGTGTCCATGCTAAAATTAGGGCTAAATGAACTGCTCTCCCAATGCATTTCCGGATTTGCTTGGGTGGGAAGCCAAAGTCTATCCACCCACCCACCTCCTCAGTTCATCACAGGCTGTTAAATTAGAACAGAACTAAAATGTCATCTGAACACTGGGGCGGGTATGTGACGAGGTTTCAGTGTTTTGACTGGTGGTGGAGCCATCTCTGAAGAACGTAGTGGTGGCAGTGAGTCAGTTCACGCAGTCTCTTGTCTCCTGTCTGTCCATGTCTACATGGCAGTGAATGTTCATGCAAGTTAGTAAGCAGAGGGAGGGCCAAAGCTCAGTGGTCGAGCTTCTGCTTTGCATGCGGAAAGTCCCTGTTTCAATACTCAGCATCTTCAGGCAGGGCTGGGAAGGTCTCCTTTCTGAAGCCCCAGGGAACCACTGCCAGTCACTGTAGACAGTGCTGGGCTAGATGAGCCAATGGCCTGACTCCGTATAAGGCAGCTTCTGGTGTTCCAGTTGCCACAACTAAAACAGCAACTGCAGGAGGTAGGGTAAGCCCTTATTGGGAGGTATCACTTGGTGGCCTTGCAGGCATGGCCGACTGGAGGGAGTGCAATGCATGTATCAATCTGGCTACTAAATGGCCAGCAGCACCCAGCATTGCCTCTAGTCCACTGCTGTTATTGGCCAACACTGGATTCTGCTAGCCATGCAGCAGGATACCTGCCTGCCTAATCCAGCTTTGCCTCTGCCAGGAGAACCTGCTGGTAGATGCTGACGGTTACTGAGCCCATTGCACAAACTGCCAGTGCTGCGTAGAATCATTTATGGCTACAATGCAATATGTGGAGCAGAGACCAAGCCTAGTAAGATGCATAGGTTCCCATTCCACACATTACATTTCTGATCATCTGTGCAGATGCAGAATAATATCTGCTTTTCCAAAGTCTGACACAGCATAATATATCAGTGGCTGCATGTGAAATGAAAATAGGAGTATCACTCATTATACCAATTGACTCTCTGTGTGTGTTTTCTGTCTCATCCATCAATATGACTTTCATTTCTCTATTAAAGTTTTAATCTGTGTAACTGCAAGTTGAAGCTTTTCAATAAAATTTGAGACAGTAGTGAAGGGACTTGATCACTAGAGACATGATCACTCCACAAATGAGATAATTATATATGATCTTGTGGAAGAAAACATTGATTTTTTTCAGATTTTAATCTGAAAGATTTCACATGAATCAAGCTAAGAATAAATAAATTTGAGAAGTTTTATGAAGCCAAATTAACGCATTGAAAATCCATGTGGGTGAATTTCAGCTAGATTTATAATGCTTTTCCTACCATTTACAAGGCATGAACTAAATTAATATTTATGGTTCTACACAAGGGAAAATTGCTTGCTAGTCACTTCTGAGTTTCCTCTGCAATGTATTGTGAGGCCCAGCAAACCTGGTCAGTGCCCTGCCTTGACTGACTATGTGCCTTCCCCCACAACCTCCCCACAACTGGTGCCTTACAGAGATTTGGGACAACAACTCCCATCTGTTTCAGGCAGCAGGGTCAATGGCCAGAGATTATGCGAATTGTTGGCCAAAGCATCTCAAGGGCACCAGTTTGGAGAAAGCCTCCATAAAACATGCCCCCAAATGCCTTGGCAAATGAGTTGATATAGAAAGAGCAATAGAACCATAGAATTGGAGAGATGGAAGGGGCCACGATTGTCATCGAGTCCAACCCTCTGCAATACATGAATATTTCACCCAACATGGGGCTTGAACCCACAATCCTGTGATTAAGAATCTCATGCCCCACTGATGGGCAAAAGCTTGAAAACCACTCTTGTAAACTAGAGGCCTCTTTAAGAATAGCCTAACGATTAACCACAAAAGGGTGCCTTGCCTATGTTAGGAAATGGGGAAAGAGGTGTTGATTGTTGATTGCAATTTGCATGTGTTGTGGAATCGTATCCAGGCAGGATCCAATCCACCTATCTCTGCTCCTTCAGGGTCATTCCTTTCAGAGGGACTTGTTTGCTGTTTCTGCACAAGCCCAGTGGAAATGGAGACAGAGGAGCAGCAATGCCTGGTGAATTGTGGCCACATCTCTCTGAGAATTCCCATTAAAATCTGTTCCCAATGCCAGACATATTTTATTTCATCTTTTACTGCATTAGTCTTCCATTGGATCCTACGAACATCTGATTAGAGTTACCTTAAAAGTTTGGAGTTTATATTAGAGATGAGAACAAATAATAAAGAAAAGAAAAGGGAGGAGGGAGAAACCCTGATCACAACAACCTTGAACTTTGAGAAAGTTCAGATCTGGATCCAGATTTTACAGCTGGGCCCCATCCTCTTATTTAAACATCTTCCAGGGCTGAAGATTGTTGCAACAGACTACAGAAAATGTTCAGAACCACATTTTGTGTAACTGCTCATACTTTCCTCTAATTATTCCCACCCATTATTTGCCCTTTAATCTCTAATGCAGTCATTAAGAGCAACAATCCCTAATGCCCTGCCCTTAAAGTGTTCTTCATTCCAGTGAAGGCTGCAGTGAATCTCAGCTCAGAAGTGACTTGTCCATGCAACAACACTCCTCATGTGGATGATGTTGGGAACAGCCTTCACATGAATGTCTATCTTTCACACAGCCATAATTTCAGAAGCCATCATCACCGCAGCCTTAACAGATGCACAGAGAGATTCCACAGTGGGAGCTCTCTGTGTGACGGGAGGGGGTCCATGTGATCATATGATCCAGAAAGAAGGCAGACATGTTACATAGGTTACAGGGACCAACAGTTAATAATAGACTTGTAGAGTTGGAAGGGAGCACTAGTCTAACCCCCTGCAATGCAGGACTCTTTTGCCCAACGTGGGTCACAAACACAATCTTGAGATTAAGAGTCCTGTGCTCTACTGAATGAGCTATCTCAAGACAGGGGGGTGTCGGTGGATCATCAACTTTTCCCTGGCCTTAGAATGTGGGACTACATCCTACATCAGACATGTCCAAAGTCCGTTTCAGGGGTCTAATCTTTGGTTAAAATCCTAAAACAAGGTCAACAACTTTGGTTGGCCCGTTGCTTGGCCCTCACGGCCCTTCACTTCATCAAATCTGGCCCTCTTTGAAAAATGTTTGGATACCACTGTCCTACATGGACCATTGCCATCATGCTGTGAATCTCTGCCCACACACCTCTAGGTAAGAATGTAAGAAGAGCCTGCTAGATCAGACCAGTGCTCCATCTACTCCAGCATCCTGTTCTCACAGTGGCCACCCAGATGCCCTTGAGAAACTCTCAGGCAGGATCTGAGTGCAACACTACTCTCTTTCCACCCCACCCAATGGTTACCAGAAACTGGTACACAGAAGCATTGCTTGCCTCTGGCCATGGCATTGGAGCATAGCCATCATGGCTAACTTGCAATAAGTCCACCAGAGAAACAGAGACATCCCCAGGGAGGCTAAAACATAAGCACCAAACATGAAACGCATAAAAATCCTTCTCAGGCCTGCAAAACAGTAATCTTCCCTCCACAAACAGAAGATGGGATGCTTCCTGCCTCCTCCAATAACTCCATAGAAAAGCTGAAAGAGCTCATATCAAGGTCTGTGTTTCCCACCTCTCACCTCAAACCTCTCAATACCTTGCCATAAATGCCAGTTATTACAAAACTTCAGGACAGTCCCTGCCTCACAGGTTCTTCTATTCAAAGGGTGGGCAGTTAACCAACCCAGCTATTAAGATTGTTGTCTCTAATGTTCCAAATGCTCTATGGCAGGGACTTCCAATTCCCAAGAGACAGAGCATCCATCATTTCCACCCGTTACTCTACTTGGTACCCCCAAATTAAGACCAATCACTCAAGGGATGGTATATATCACCGGTCAAATTAGCAAAAAATGTATAAAAATGAAAAGGAGTGTTGGAGGTGTGAGGCTGAAGGTACTTTTTATCATATGTGGTGGGATTGTAAAAACATGTATTGGGAAATGATATACAATGAATAGGAAAAAATGTTGAAAATAACATTTGTTAAACAACCAGTAGCCTTCCTGTTAGGTATTTTAAGTCAAGATCTGAGAAGAGGAGATTATTTATGTATGCTACTACAGCGGCAAGAATTCTGATAGCACAAAAATGGAAGACTGGAGAAATTCCAGCTAAAGAAGAATGGCAAGAGAAATTGATGAATTTTGCAGAACTGGCAATGCTGACGGATAGACTTCGAGAAAAGGACGACAGTGACTTTGAAAAAGAGTGGGAACCTTTTATAATATATTTGCAGAAACAAAGAAAGACCATTGACTTGATGGCAGGATTTAAATAACCACTCACATCTTTATTAACAAAGAACATTTAAAATAATGAAGAAATGATATAGTAATAAGGGGGAAATAAACCAGAAGTGGAAGCTGAGGGAAGCCCAGGAGGGAAGGGGCGAAGTGATGTAATATGTAGATATATGTAATGATGGGGGGGGGGAGAGAATAAAAATTTAATTTAAAAAAAGACCAATCACTCAAGGCCCCATTACCTTGAGACTCTGACCTTCCCACAACTTTGTAGAACTAAGATTCCAACAGATGCCCTCAGCATATTTAGAGGGGAGATATCGGGGAATTCTCCATATGGATCACAAATGTATATATGGGTGCAATCAGGTAGAGGATATTACACACTATCTGCTGGTTTGCCCCCCGTATACAACGCCTAGAAAAAAATTTATATCGCCAATTCTTCATTGGCTTCCAGGTCGATTTGCACAGGAAGTGACAGTTGAACTCCTAGCAGATAAACATCTATACATCACCCACCAAGTAGCCAAATTTGCGCTGGCAGCCAAGCAGTTCCAGCTATGTGAATGCACTACAATCTTAAATTTTAATGTTGCAAATTTCTTTTATGTTGTAAACTGCTACAGGTAACGCTGTATGATTTTAGATGGAAGTTTTTCCTTTTATTCTGTGTCGTCCACTGTAAAGGCCTTTGGATATATACAATAAGAATTGACTCGCCCTGCCTCCTACATTCCACGCAAGACATTCCCTAAAGCCATTTTGTCCCCACCTTGCAAGCAGAACTACAGAAGAAAGCGTCCAGGTACACAGCCACATGTTGGAAGGAACCAAGTCATGTTTGCAGACTTCCCTTGGATCAGGATTGACAAACAAAATACAACTGGGAGGACAGAGACGGAATTGTTTGAAGACGTCAGCGTCCAGTTCTTACATAGTAAGACTAGCATCGCCTGAAGCAAACTGCTTCTAACTGAATGTTTCCGTCCCATGCTATCTTAGTTAACAGTGTTGTTGTTGTTCAGTCGTTCAGTTGTGTCCGACTCTTCGTGACCCCATGGACCAGAGCACGCCAGGCACCCCTATCCTCCACTGCCTCCCGCAGTTTGGTCAAACTCATGTTAGTCGCTTCGAGAACATTGTGCAACCATCTCATCCTCTGTCGCCCCCTTCTCCTTGTGCCCTCCATCTTTCCCAACATCAGGGTCTTTTCTAGGGAGTCTTCTCTTCTCATGAGGAGGCCAAAGTACTGGAGCCTCAACTTCAAGATCTGTCCTTCCAGTGAGCACTCAGGGCTGATTTCTTTAAGGATGGATAAGTTTGATCTTTTTGCAGTCCATGGGACCCTCAAGAGTCTCCTCCAGCACCGTAGCCTTTCTTTATTTCAAGTTCTATTTTCAAAAACACACTTCAATCTATACAGTAGAGGGGGGGATCTTCCTCTAATGTCTTTCAAATACGGGTGCCAATGCTTGGCCTTCTAAGACAGCGGGACAGTGTCTGGAGCGATGACTTAACGTGTTACGCTGTTCCTCATTTTGCAGGCTTGTACAACCAGACAGCGCAGTGGAAACAAATTCATCCTTTCTCTGAGACTGTGCGCACTGCTCTTCAATAGGGGCTGCATGCTCATTTAAGGAAAGAACCGGTTGGCTCCATCGGCTGAGTGGAAAATCATCTCCCCACCCCCACCCCACTTCTGTGCAAAAGGGAGCAGTAGGAGAAAAGTTTAAATCAAAGGGAAATTCCTCTGGTACCATGTTCACAATGTTTATCCCAGTGGGATATGATACAGTATGTGAAATGGCTGTTTCACAACAATTATGAAAGAGAAAAAACATGTGGAATAAATATAACACATAACAAAGAACAGCGGTATAAGTTCAAGTGAACCACTGAGTCTGTCACAACTAATAATGTATTTACTGTGGAGGCTTCAATGAGTTAATAGGTTAGGTGGGCTTGGCTTTGCCGTCATCTGGAGTTTTGCTCCATCGTCCCTTCTAGGGGTGCTTCTGTCGCAGGTAATTGCCTCGCTTGTATCTAAAGGCCTGGTGGTGCTGGTGGGGTTTCTGTGACGTTATCGGTTTGCTTGTTAGGGGGTGTTATTATGGGGCAGGGAAAGAAAGAGCAATACATGATAGTTGGTACACAGGTTGTAGGTTGGGGCGGGGGAGGGGGAGGGGGAGGGGGGATTTATGATCATCATTTTGCTGAGAAAGTGGGGAGGAGTTATTAGCCTCTGTGCAATAAAGTATATTCACAGGCATCGAAAATGGCATCTGTCTTGTTTAGGAATGGAGGCAATTGTGCTGTGTGACACAATGAACCTCCTTAAGACGTTATGTATCATTGCACCCTTTAAAAATGCAGTACAGTTTTCATTGATCTTTCCATTCCGTTTTGATTTAAAATGCAGATCTTTCCCGCCGTCAAAATCTTAGCATATTTTTTTTTTTAATGTGTAAATGTGGAGGGAGGAGGGGAAGAAAATCCATTTCAGACACATGCAGCCTCCATAAATTACTTTTTGTGGTTGAAACAGTATTCGCTTATGTCATGGGTTGAACATCCCCCTTTATTAGAATGCTATTTATTGCCACCAGCTGCAGTGCTTAGCTAAGAAAGTTCTTGACACCAGTGATTGCTTTCAGCACCAATGCTTCCGGCTGCTAACAGGGGCTTCTATTTCCAAATGCAGTCACCCCTTGTAAGCTCTTCCTTCTGGCGCACAGATACCGCCTGTCATTGTTACCGGGTGGCGTAGGTGGGGGATGGGACTGAACCCATGGATGCTATGTGATCACTTGGGCTGCAAATCTCCCAAGCCTTTGAGATTTCTTGCCTAGCATTGCTGCCACAAAAGCCTCCAAATGAGTACAGGAATGCGTGAGATCCTATCAGTTATGGATTCGTTTTCTTTCCTCTGAAATGAAGTTACGATTTCAGCTCACGAGCAAAGGGCAATTCACACAAGGCGCAAACTGCACGGGGGAAGCACCCAATTTCAGCTGGAGAGGCGCTCGCTGGCCTGTATTGCTTTTCCAAGCCAGGGGTAGCTAGACAAAAGTAATTACTCTTCTTCTGTAAAAGGCTGTCATTACTCTTGCATGAATAGTTTAGCTCTGCTATTTCCTTGCTTGCCTTTCTCCGTCAAATTCAGGGAAACCAAGCAAGCTCAAAGCAAAAGTAGCCAAGGCAGGGAGTGGGGGGGGGGGGGTCCTGCACATTTTCTAGTGGGCACTTAGCTTAATATTTCCAGGTAACTCTCCAAAACTGCTTGCATGTGCCCCTGTAGATATATCCTATTATTTTGTTAATATAATTGGTCACATATATTGGGCCCACTGGTTTGAGAACTGCTCTTTCTCCATCCCCGATTATGGCCACAACATGTAATTGGGCTCAAGTCGTCAGAAGTGCCAATCAAATGCAGGAGGAAACTTGGATGCCATTAATACAGAATTGCAACCAATGCTCTGATGCCTTAGCAAAAAACATTTTGAGCAGGTTGAGCACGAATGTTCTACATTCTGTAGTTAACAACGTCACATTTGGTTGAAAGTTCCCATTGCAGTCTTCAGAAACACAAGCCACCAAAAAAGGTGTGTGTGTGTTTTATTGGCAGTGTACTTTTGAAAAATCATGTGCAATGTGCACTGACTTCAACAAATCCTGATGACATGCAAGTTTGATAGATAATCCTGGTTTAAATTACACCAATTGTCTACTTCTCCTACTCTCTCTGGATTTGTCACTCTTTCATCACCCAGTCCCTTAGTTACCACACTGCAAAGGGGAACCTATTTGGTTCTATGGGTCAGATCTGACCCCACCCCCATGGGCCAACATTGGCAGGTGGTTGAGGCAACCCATCTGTCAATCAAATGGCACCAGACGACCACCTGTAGGGACCTGCCATGCACAGCCCAATTGGGCAGGACTGAACCCCACCATCCATCATCTGAGGCCTACTGTAAGCTAAGGCTTCTTGTAAAGGTAAAGGGACCCCTGACCATTAGGTCCAGTCGCGGACAACTCTGGGGTTGCGGCGCTCATCTCACTTTACTGGCCGAGGGAGCCAGCATACAGTTTCTGGGTCATGTGGCCAGGATGACTAAGCCGCTTCTGGCGAGCCAGAGCAGCGCACGTAAACGCCATTTACCTTCCCACCGGAGCGGTACCTATTTATCTACTTGCACTGCGTGCTTTCCAACTGCTAGGTTGGCAAGGCTTCCTGTAACTAAGTACGTATCACTGAAATAACCACATATTTCCCCCTTGCCTAGCCATACCTCCATCTCCGCCTTCCCCTGTTGTGTCTGTTTTAGATTGGAACATACAACATGCCCCTGAGGAACATACAAAGCTGTCTTATGCTGAGTCAATCCATTGGTCCATCTAACTCAATATTCTCTACACTGGTAGCAACCATGGGTGGCAACTTGAATAAAATATTGGGGGGGGCAGCTAAGCCCTACCCCGCATAATCAATCACATGACACAGTGCACACATCCTGTTTGAATGGTAATGTCCATCAACAGGGGGGTGTTCCTCAAATATTTTATTGGGGGGGCCAAAGACCGCTTGGCCACTAGGAGTTGGTTTCTATTGCAGCAGCTCTCTAGGATTTCTCTAGGAGCTCTCTTCAAACTATAAGAAAGAAGATTCCACCTAAACATTACGAAGAACTTCCTGACAGTAAGAGCTGTTCGACAGTGGAATTTGCTGCCAAGGAGTGTGGTGGAGTCTCCTTCTTTGGAGGTCTTTAAGCAGAGGCTTGACAGCCATCTGTCAGGAATGCTTTGATGGTGTTTCCTGCTTGGCAGGGGGTTGGACTGGATGGCCCTTGTGGTCTCTTCCAACTCGATGATTCTATGATTCTATGATTTCAGACAAGGACATTCCCAGCCTTGCCTGGAGGTGTTGGGGATTGAATCTGGGAACTTCTGCAAGCAAGGTGGATTCTCTTCTAGTGAGCTGTGAATCCTTCCTTGGGGTAGGAACTTCGTAAAACATCGTGCTTATGATTAGCCAAGTGTGATGTACATAGATGGTGCAAGCATCATTGGCGGAGGAGGAGGAAGAGGAGGAGGAGGAGGAGGAGGAGGAGAAGAAGAAGAAGAAGAAGAAGAAGAAGAAGAAGAAGAAGAAGAAGAAGAAGAAGAAGAAGAATTCCCTCCACAGTAAAGTGATTAGGGGTTTTGTTGCTATTGTTAAACAGTTGGGAGTCAGAAATCCTTGCTGATCTACTGCAAATTGGCCACAGATCTACCAGTAGTGGAAATGAAACATAGCATTAATTCAGAATTACTTGAACATCTGGAGAAAGGTCTGAGAAAAGGTGTTGTTTGGTGTTTATGTCATGGGTGAGTTTAAAAATTAAACTGAAATAAAGTTCCTCAGTTCTTTTTCAGAGGCTAGAAATCTGTTAAGCTGGTTTTTTAAAAAAGAAAAAAACTATTTCAGAAGAACTGCAGAATTTAAAGCAGGGCAAAGATTAACATACACATTTACACAAGGGGCTCTTAGGACTCAGTGAAGCTATTCTTAAGACAGATACCTCTTCAGGGTTCCAATTCCCAGTACTTAAGGGGCATTATATTGCAATATAAATGTTACATTATATCTTTCTTGTGCCATGTGATCATAAATATCTGTCTGGCTTGAATGAAAATGAAATTAATTGAACTGCAGCTTTCTTCCAACATACTGGAAGATACTGCATTTACTCATCACTAGACTTGCCCATCAGTCACCTATAGGTGACCCCACCCCATCCCTCTACAGTGCCAGAAGAGGCAGAGCAGCGGTGAAAATCATAGAATCATAGAGTTGGAAGAGACCACAAGGGCCATCCAGTCCAACCCCCTGCCAAGCAGGAAACACCATCAAAGCATTCCTGACAGATGGCTGTCAAGCCTCTGCTTAAAGACCTCCAAAGAAGGAGACTCCACCACACTCCTTGGTAGCAAATTCCACTGTCGAACAGCTCTCACTGTCAGGAAGTTCTTCCTAATGTTTAGGTGGAATCTTCTTTCTTGTAGTTTGAATCCATTGCTCCGTGTCTGCTTCTCTGGAGCAGCAGAAAACAACCTTTCACCCTCCTCTATATGACATCCTTTTATATATTTGAACATGGCTATCATATCACCCCTTAACCTTCTCTTCTCCAGGCTAAACATACCCAGCTCCCTAAGCCGTACCTCATAAGGCATTGTTTCCAGGCCTTTGACCATTTTGGTTGCCCTCTTCTGGACACATTCCAGCTTGTCAGTATCCTTCTTGAACTGTGGTGCCCAGAACTGGACACAGTATTCCAGGTGAGGTCTGACCAGAGCAGAATATAGTGGTACTATTACCTCCCTTGATCTAGACGCTATACTCCTATTGATGCAGCCCAGAATTGCATTGGCTTTCTTAGCTGCTGCATCACACTGTTGACTCATGTCAGGTTTGTGGTCTACCAAGACTCCTAGATCCTTTGGCTTTGCCAAAGTGCCTGTGAGACAGGCAGACCCAGACTCAAGTGAGATGATTTGGAAGTTAAGTCAAAAAATAAGCCTCAGCGTTTCAAGCCTCCCTGCCCTTGGGAGGCAAATTTATTCCAGGCCCCAGGTATTAATCTTTGTTGCATTTACATTTTTTTTTTTACATTTTTTATTTCTATGCCGCCTTTCCAGTGTTAAAAAACAATGCTCAAGGTGGCTTGCAGCATGACAAGATGTACATAAATACAAAAGTCATAAACAATAAATAAAACACATCAGAAAAATACACAACCAAATGGAAAACAATTTCCACATAAATCAAAATCTAAAACTAAGAATACAGCATTAATATCACAGTTTAAAATGACATAAGTAAAAAAAAACTCAGCAATTTAAACAAAACAAAACAGAGCCTTCTCTGCTCAGCAGGAGCAGTGGCAACAGCCCTTTAATAGAGCCTATCAGGCCCCGCCCTGGGCCAGATGGTGAGTGGCAGGACTGGGGCCCTCAGGCGCTGAGCAGGGGAGCCCTCCTGGGTGGCAGCAGCAGTGGCAGCAGTTCTTATAGGCCTGTCAGAGGTTCTTCCCCAAAGTGGATTGCACTGAGGGAGTAAATGTAACCCACCTACTCTTTCTGCAGCTATGGAAGCCTCAGAGACCTGGAGGCTCTCAGCACGATCAAGATTGGCCCAAGAGATTTTGCTGAGCTACAGTGAGGGACAAGATGGTACCCTCTCCACATTCCAAGCACAGAAGCCAAAAAGATTGTTAGCTCAATTCTAATTCAGCATTGGTGGTAGGATAGTGCCCTCCACAACACCTGACACAGCGGGCTAGTTTATGGGAGGCAAAGAAAGCACTGTCCGTCAACAGAAGGGAACCCAGGAAGCGGCTTCATAGTGAGTCAGACCATTGGTCCATCTAGCTCAGTATTGTCTACACTGAGTGGCAGCAGCTCTCCAGGGTTTCAGGCAAGAGTATCTGCCATCCCGATCTGCAAATGACGGGGATTGAAATTGGGGGCTTCTGTGTGTAAGGCAGATGCTCCACCACTGAGCCAGGGGCCTTCAGAGAACAGCCAGGGGCTGCTGCCACTGTCCCCCAGCATCTGAGGTGGGGGGCTCGCTTTGTCCAATGGCAGGGCCAGCCCTGCATACACTTTTAAGTGGATGGATTTCTTCTAAGCTTTCGTTAGGTGCAAAAGAATCATAAGTGAAAGAAGCAAAACAGACGTAGTTGCTGCTATAAACTATAGTGGGGTAGCTGATTTGCATAACACAAGTTTAACATTACACAATGCGAAAAATGTTCTAGATTAGATTTATTGTTTGTGTGTAATATATGTTGATACATGGGCTTTAGCAGGGCCAAAGTGCCTTAAGTACACCTACCAGTACACGCTTTTAGCCAGTTGGGGTTCCACGCCCAAATCTCAGCTTCCCTTCTGCAAACAAGAGCTGGAAGGCAGGTGGCAGTACATTCTTCATTAATATTTGCAGACTGTCCAGTGTATAAAATGGATATATGCCTTGATATTATTGCTGGCTAGGGATCAGACTTCTAGACAGCATAATCACTTACAATAGCAGGTAATCTGAAAAATCATTTGGAACCATTTAGTGTAGCTTGCACCAGGTGACATTAGTTTACAACAGACAACATTGAAATGCACAGTAAGGAAGAGATACAGCCCACCGGTTTGCATTGTGAACTAATAACACCAACCTTGACTGTAAATTTTTCTTTCAGGGAGGCGGGGGGAGACTACTTAAAACCAGATCCCAAGGTCTACTGTTTACCAGTTTGTGAGCCTTCCATGCAATGGAATAATATCACTTCTTAGACTCTAAGACTTGAGAGTAGTATTTCAAACGATTATTCCAAGGCCAAGGTTCTTGTTTTATACTTGCTTGGAAGAGAAACTTCCTGAATGACCCTGCAAAGGTCTCCTTCTTCTGGTGGCATGGCCTCCAACGTTCAGCTACGCTTACGAGAGGCCGATTCTTATTTGGTTTGTCTTATTTGGCAATCAAGTCTTTGGCGTTCAATGAAGGCATATGTTTTGAACTCAAATGACTTCACTTCATATTAAAGTAAAGAATGTTTTGAAGTGTGCCCCTTTGCTAATCATAAGCAACAGATCTCTGCCTAATGGAATCCACATCTTTAGCATGCGAACTCTCTCCTTGCAAACAGAAAAAAATCTCCAATGGTTGTAGCATATGATTTCAAAATATCCAGCTCCTTTGCTTCTGTTGTAATCTTCTCTATGCCTTAGCCGTTTCTTTACTTTTTGACTGCCCAAACAATTCCCACTATTTTTTCTCATTGCTGCCATGACAAAATGCTATGAGAAAAGAGCTGGTCCTCTGCCAAAAACCTACTCCAGAGTTCAATATATGTTTCTTTCTTCAAAAGTCAATTGTTTTCCCTCTCTCCCAGGGGCTACTAGCTACCTTATTACCAGAAAGAATGACCCCATGACAGCACAATTGAGATCCAGAAACTCAACAAAATTGTAACCCCCTCCAGTGGTATCGGAATTCTAATCAAGAGCAGAGAGCCTGAAAGACAAATGTACTTGTGTATATAGCCACCATTTCAAGAGTGCGACTTCCTTACGTGCAAAGGAACCTATTTCATTTCCTTTTTCTTTGGAGTTTTTATTGCCCTTTTCCATGTAACCTTTACATTGCGAACGTCCTTAATGTGGAGGCCTTTTTGCATTTGGGAATTATTCCTACTCTGTTTACACAGTTTGCTGCCTTTTTACTACATGCCATCCATTTTCTGAAAGGCACAACTAGACATAGGAGGCCTCCTAGTTATTACCAACTTCTTCCTTTCTCAGTTTAACGCATTGGTGGAGCAACTGCTACGTTTATTCCTTACCCCAGATGAAATCCAGGTGTCAGAAGGAATAGAGCAGTTATGCTGGATAGGCTGCAAGCGGAAAAGGTATTCTAATGTGCTTGTTGGAGGGAGTGTATTGTTCTGTGACTTGAGCTGGATGGTTTACTGTTGCCTTACAGCCCTATAATCAATACCCTCCATACCCTGGCCCAATTCACACAACCCATGGCTAAGCATGGGGTCACTCCACTCCTCCCCAGTCCTGCTGCTCCTCTGCTACCTGGAGCAGGAGTGGCAACTTGGCCCCACAACTGTGGGTGCCCGGGGCCCTGGGTGCCATGCAGCGTGCATGGCCCTGGCACTGAAAATTCTGGGTGCCTGGCTCCTTCATGGAAAATTTTGTGGGTGCTCAGGCACCCAGGGCCCCAGGGAGTTGGCACCTATGACCTGGAGCGAAGCCATGGCTTGGTGTTGCCTCCAGACCTCGGTTCATGGTTTGCCTTCCACACACAAACCATGAGCAGTAAGTGAAAAACAGCTTGTGGTTTGTAGGACAAACCATGAGTCTGGGTTTGAATATACAGTGGTATCTCCGGTTGTGGACGGGATCCATTCTGGAGGTTCGGTCGGATCCTGAGGTTTCAGCACATGCGCACGCAGCAAAACCCGGCAAAATACTTCTGGGTTTGCCACATGCGCATCCCAAAGTTTATGTAACCAGAGGGTTACGTAAACGGAGGTACGACTGTAATGTTAAGTCAAACCATGTATTCGCATTGAATAGCACAATAGCAGCAGGACTGAGGTAGAAGTATAGCAGCTGAGATTCCCCCCCCCCTCTGATTACTTGCTTGTTCACACTTAAGCATGGTTTAGTTTTAGCGTCATGTGCGAACTGGGTCACTGACTCATGCCATTTCAGAAACCTGGGGCTACATTATTACTTTCACACATTTTTGCCATGGCCTATTTTCTGGGTAAATAAATAAAGCAAACTGGCCAGCTTTCATGCATCACCAGCACCATCGAAGTCAAATGAGCCCACTGAATCAGTTCTCATTCAGGATTATTTCCAATGTGGCATTTTCCTGTTCATATTTTGAGAACACTACAATTCCCCGCAGATGTGTATGCACTGATGCTGAATCTTTTTCTACAGTCTATGCATCTCAAACTAGCAAGTTACTTTGCTATTGAGACTCATGTTGAACTTCTCTCAAGACCATGTTTAATGTGGAAGTCTATTGGGGGGGGTGTGCTTGTGCTAACTCATAATTGGTAAATCAGACCTCACAAGAGAAAACAGCAAAAGAGATGTCATCTTTCTCTCTCAATGTATCACCCTAAAAATCTCAACATTGTTTTTTACAATAACTCCTTATGGATGTGGAAGTCACTTGATATTCCCTGATGAACCTCTGGAGGAAAGTAATCAAAACTTTGGACTGTTACAATTCATTGAGTCATTCATCAGCAGAGCACATGTTTCCCCTGTTCACACAAACCCTGTATATGTTTATCTAAAGATAAGAAATAAGCTTGGGAGTTACCAAGTGTCTGAAAAAGATAAATGGGGGGGGGATAGAATGTGTGCATCTTCATGAATAGTCTACGAGTCTCTTAGAGAAAACATTCTGTTTTGGAGTGTAACATTATGTACATATAACTAAACTGTGATCACCATCTCCTTTCACGGAATATTATTGTTCTACTGTTGTTGTCACAGGCCAATCACATTATTTATGTAATCATTATGCTAACAACCTTTCCCCACCCCACCCCCAGCAATATAGTAAGAATAGGAAAAAATAACAGACAAATTCTACAATGAGACAGTTACAAAATATATGAATGAATATTTGAATGCAAAACTGTAACCTGTGCATCAGAATCTGACCTCATGAAAATTTTGTGCAGGGCTGTGTTTGAACCACTGTCTTGCCTCACAAATTCATAACAGAGAAGCTATCGGAGTATGGCTGGACCCAGAAGAAATATTGTCAGGAAACAAGGAAATTAAAAGGAAAAATAAAATATCCAGATGTTCTTATGTGAGTATTTGTGAGTAGAGGGTCGGGGGGCCCTCAGAAATGCATGACAGAAAGCTCAGATGCAATGCCATGTTCAACAAGAACTTTTCTATTTGAAATATTAATTATTTTCTATATTTCATGGAGAAAAAACACCACATGAGCTGTTATCATTACATGATACACTCCAAAGTTCTGCTTAGATTCTGGCTTATTCTCCCTTTTTCTCTGCCTCTAGGCTGCCACAGAAAAACAAAATGTAAGTAAAATTTAAAGAGACAACATTCAGAAAATCACTATTTTAAAACAAAGCTTCTGAAAAATTCTAATTAATATGGTACCTAATAGGCTTGCTTTGAAATAATGTGATGACTACTTTTCTAAATCTCATTGGAAAGATCCAGCAATTGTATACCCATTAATGAGGGTATATATCACAAAAATGATTTTACAAGTAAATAATGCTATACTGGAATTGACTTAAATTGTCTGATCCCATTGGATTTTCTCCTTCAGATAATTTCTGGTGAAGCTGGAGAATCAAATTGAACATAATTTAGTAATGAAAGTAGTCGATAATTGAGCTAAGTAGCTTGAACTTGTCAGTCACCTGTGACCTTCTTCTAGTTACACTTCATTTAAACTTTACCAAGTCAAAGGAGGCTGAGAGAGGAGAGTTGCAGAACAGCCCTCCACCCATATTGTTCCTCTGCCTGGGCTCCAGAAGTCTATCTGATTTGTATTAAATATGGAGATAACTAAGTAAACAGATTCTGATCCTTACACGACACAAAGGCTGCAAGCCCTGAGCAGCTGGCTTGGTTGAGCGCTTGTGGCTGGAACAACCTCAGAAGGACTCTCTGGATACAAATTAGTGTGTTTGCAGAAAATGGCTTTAAACGCATATATTAAATGAAGAAACTGTGTCTCGCTTTCTTGTTTTGTGTGTCATCATTTTTTGCTTTTATGATGGCTGGCTACAATAACTGGAAGTGACCTCTCTGGACTTCAGAACGTGCCTTATGAAGGAGCTTTGCTTTCAGTGAGATTCACTAGCCAATGTGCTTGCCGGTTAAAGTCCATGCCAGGTGGAAGGCAAGGCATGGAGCAAAAATGAAGGCTGGGTTAACTGAATTTAACTTGGACAACCTCTGCCTTTGAAGCAGGTCCATGGAACTTATGGCCTGCTGAGCCAAACAGAGCCCATCTATGGGAACCCCTCAAGGACTTAATAAGCCTCCCAATTATGCAGGAATTGCATAAACAGCATGAGTTTCCACTCACCTGGTAGGGCCCAGTACATAGGGCTGTATTCTGTTTGATGGGTCACAAGCTGTATACCTCTGTTGTAAAGGACACCGCAGGGAATTCACAATAGCAATGCTATATAACTATATAACTCAGTAGCTACCTGCCAAAAAAGGAGCATTAAGGAGAACCCGCCACCCAAAATAATAATAAAGACCATGAGAAAAGGGAATTTGAATAGAAGAAGAAGAAGAAGAGTTTGGATTTGATATCCCGCTTTATCACTACCCGAAGGAGTCTCAAAGCGGCTCACATTCTCCTTTCCCTTCCTCCCCCCACAACAAACACTCTGTGAGGTGAGTGGGGCTGAGAGACTTCAGAGAAGTGTGACTAGCCCAAGGTCACCCAGCAGCTGCATGTGGAGGAGCGGGGACGCGAACCCGGTTCCCCAGATAACGAGTCTACCGCTCTTAACCACTACACCACACTGGCTCTAATTTATTAATTATTTATTAGAAAATTAAAGTTGAAGAATTTATTTCAATACAAACACCGTCCTGGGTAAGAATAGAGCATCCTGCCAGAGCTGCCTAAATGGTTAGTTCCTTGTCAGTTTTAGTGTGTTCAGGAGTGGTAGGTATTACAAACACAAGTTTGAGATGAAAATAGAGAGGGGTCCAGGAGGGCAATGGAAGAGAGGATACACAAATGTAATGTCTTACACAAAGCCAGTGTGGTGTAATGGGTAGAGTATCAGAATAGGACCTTTGAATCCAGGGTTTGAATGCCCACTTGGTCACAAACTCACTGGTGACCTTGAGCCACTTACTGCTTCTCGGCCTAACCTACCTCACAGGGTTGTTGTGGGTCCTAAATGAGGAGAGGGAGAACCATGTATGCCACCTTGTTTTTGGAGGAAAATGTGGGGTATGAATGCAGTTAGCAGCAGCAGCAACAACAACAACAACAACAACAACAACTTCAGAGATTTAGAATCAGTGGGGTGAGGTTTGTGTGCAGGGGCTAAATCTGATAATTTGGAATGAAATGAACCACACAAACACTGCACGCTTCTTCCATCCCAAATCTTGCCATTTTTCCTATGTCATGGATAGGTCAGATCCTGAAATCAATCCTTTCAAACACAATATCACATATCTAGGATGCATTTATATTTCAAAGAACCACACAAAATAAATCTATTTCATGAATTAGATTGGAGTTTAAAGTTTCCAGTGATGTTGAGTTACGCATCCATTTCATTCCATAAGGGTGGCAAATGGTTAACAATTACATCAGACCTCCAGATAGAAATGCTGCAGCCGCATTGCCAAAGTTTACCTCCTACACTTCTCAGAAGGAATTTATCAGTTTAGATTATAAAAGAATTACAGTCTAGCATCTCATGTTCATGATCAAGTCAAGAACTATGCAAGATTTTTGGACAGAAAGAGATATCCTGATGATATCAATTGCTAAAGGCTTATGAAAGAAGCACACCAAAGAGAATGAGATCCTAAGAAACAGGCAGGACAAGGTGAATAACTATCTATAGTCAGTGTCCAATCCATTTATTTATTTATTCAGATTAGAGGAATTATGCCACACCCCTCTTACCACATCTCTTTTAAACTCTTTATCATTCTTCAATCAACTAAAAGTTGTATTGTAGAGAGAATATGTAGAGAGATGCCAAGTCACAACAGCTGGACATAAGAGTAAAATTAGGAATTGAATGTTAAAGCAACTTCAGAGCAGACAGTGAGTAAATTACTAGGCTTGCAATCCTACATAGATTATTACCCGAGAGTAAGTCCCATTGAATTCAGTGAGGCTTACCTCTGCATAGACATGCTTATGCTATTATCTTACATTCCTCTATCTAGTCGTCTGAGGGTAGGCTTTACCTCTGAGGAGACATATACTATATAGGACTGCCCCTTTAATTTTCCAAAATAAAGCAGGTTTTGTTTTTTGTTTTTTAATTGTCAGGCACTATCACTGATACTTGTTCAAGAAAAGGGTATCCTACTTCCACAACATTTCTGTACAGGACCACGTGGCATCAGTCCTTTAAAATCTGCACCATCTGCCCATCTGTCACTCAACCCAATTCAAGGTGCTAGTTTTGACATGCAAACCCCTCAAGTGGCTTGTGGTGCAATAAGGTAAAGGAGCAGCTCTCCTTATTGGGGAAGGGTTATAGCTCAGTGGTAGAGCCTCTGTGCATGCAGAAGGTCCCAGATTTCATCTCTGCCTCTTCCAGATAGGGCTGGGAGAGACTCACACCTGAAACAGTGATGAACCACTGCCAGTCAGTAAAAAAAACATACTAAGCTAGAAGAACCAGTGGTCTGATTCAATAATAGACAGCTTCCTATGTCCCCATTTTGTCCTGCCTGTACTCTGAGATCTGCTTGTGAGGCCCACTTGCTGAAACCAATTGCTGAATAAGGTCAGATGATCTACACCACCTCAGGGGGGGTGTCTTTTTGGCAATGGCACCCAAGTTGTGGAGGAACAGCCTCCTTGCTAAGGCTTGTCCTGCACCAATATTATCCATCTTTCAGTACCAGCTGAAGGCCTTTCCTTTCTACCAGGCATTATAAATTTGGTACCTATATGACCTGCACTGTGACAGATGAGAAGTATATTAGATTTTCGCTCTTTTAATTGTTCTCTTATTTTCAGTTTTATTGTATATTGAATTGTTGCTATGTGCCCTGAGATTATCCTTGATGAAGGGTGGTGCATAAATTCTATAAATAAGTAAAAGTAAATAAATACACAAGTTTTCTTGAAACAATGCATGTTAGGATATACTGTTCCTCTGTGGGTATCAATGTAACAGTTTTATTTAGTGACTTTTAGGTGGGGCTTGTGCCAAGGAACAATTATATACAATATCCGTTTGGGGGGAACAGATTCACCTGCTGCAGGGATGAATTCTCACACTAGCAATACTGATTTCTCATTTGTTTATTCGTTTCAAGATCCTATCACTGAAATATACTCAGAGTCAAGTGTGAATTTCATGCCCTTTATTCAGCTCATAGTAGCAATGAATGACTCTTTCCCCAAAACATCTGCTAAATATACATTATTTACACAATGGGCCCCACGTGATTGGCTAATTCTGGGCTACTCCTGTAGGCCAATCAGGTTGCAGATTCACTTCCTCCAGAAGCCTGATTGGCTGCTCTTGCAGGCCAATCCGGTCACTTATTCACTTCCACCTGGAGCTGGATTGGGTGGCTCCTGCGGACCAATCAGACTGCTGCATTCTGGATCCTATTGTTCTAGGATTCAGCTCAGTACATAACAACCACACAGAAGCCAAGTATTTTAGCTGGTATATTTGAAATGCCAGAGTGTGGTCGGTTGGACTTTTTCATATATCATTGACTTATGTGTTTTGCTGATATTTACAATGGTGGGGGCAGGATTGTAAGGAATTCTGATCCTCTGAACTAACTTGCAATCCCCTATTTGAGCAATCAGGATTCAAAGAGTACACAGAACATTTTGGCCAGGGCATAATTCTACCATATGGGATATTAAGAAGGCTTACCCTGGAATTTGCTGCTTGTCTAAGCTGCAACTCGTCCGGAGCTAACAGTGTTCTGGTTTCTTTCATTCATGCCTGGAATGGGATATCTGTTGCCCTGCAAAGATTGTGGGACTCCCACCTCCCATTAGGTCCAGACAGCACAGCTAATAGTTAGGGATGATGGGAGCTGGAGTCCAACATTTGGGGAGTCATGGGTTCCTCATCCTGATGTATGCCATATTGTTACCCTTTGGTGCATAGATGCAATGTGCATAAACATATATTTATTCCTATTGCAGCTGCGGAGTTGTGTTGTGGCTTCTGTGGTTAGTGCCAACACATAGCAAGGTCAGGACCTTATCTCAGGATATTGGGTGTCTAAGTCTAAACTAATGCAGCTAAACTCTGGACTTAATGCAATCTCTACAACTGCCATCCTAACCCCACTTGCCTGGGGACAAGGAGCATTGAAGTCAGTAGGGCTTACTTCTGAGTAGATGTGATTAGGACTGGAGCTTATATCAACCTCTCTCTCCTTTATTTCAGCATGGAATCACCAAGAAGGCTGGCAGAAGTGAGCAATGATTCTGTACTGGGAGAAGGGCAGAACTCTAAAACAAGGGTGAGAGATGCCCACCTACAGAAACTGACTCCACTGTGGATTTAGTAAGATCTCTTCTTCCATCCTAATCATCCCTAAGGCTACTGGCCACAATCCAATGCACTTTTATGCACATCGCACAGTGAAATCCTATGCAACATTAGTTAGGTGATTTTTCCAATGGTTGTGTTCTGCTATTAGAAGACATGCAAAAGTTGCCAACAGGAGAGAGAAGGAAGTGTGTGTGTGTGTGTGTGTGTGTGTGCGCGCACACACACACACACACACACACACACTCAATAGCACAGCCTGCTTCTTTGCCTTAAAAGTTGTGTGATACACCTAAATGGGCACTAATCCTTCGTTCCCATGCCCTACTGAACTAAGCCTAGGCATGCAAAACCAAAATAATCAAGCATCCTTCCCCTGTTTATTTTTGTCTCCACTTCCTTTACTTCTTCTGTTGTTTCCTCTGAGTGAGACAATTTTTGGCAAGGCAAATTGCAGGTGTGTTAAGGGGGTGGGAGGAAGCCCCCCCCCTTGCCACGCTAAGGACCCAATCAGGATTTGGGCCCAGGGTGCCTATTTGGGTGGGTGGGAGAGAGACCCCTCTCAGTAAGGGATGAAGCCTCACCTGGACTCTGAAGATCCTGAAAGCATCACTCAAAAATCAGACCTATTAAATTTAAATTTTAAAGGTTCAAATTTTGGGCTGACCAGCTTCCGCGTAGTTATTAACCTTCAGCCTTCCAGATGTTGTTGGACTACAACTCTCACCCTCCCTGACCATTGGCCCTGCTGGCTGGGGCTGATGGGACTTGCAGTTCCACAACCTCTGGAGTGCCACAGATTCCCCAACCCTGCTGTAGCCAATGCCATTGAAAGTAATCATTGGACTCCATCATCATCATCATCTATTATTTCTACCCTGCCCATCTGGCTAGGTTTCCCCAGCCACTCTGGACAGCTCCCAACTGAATATTAAAAATAGAATCAAACATTTAACACTTCCCTAAATAGGGCCGCCTTCAAATGTCTTCTAAAGTCAGATAGTTGTTTATTTCCTTGACATCTGATGGGAGGGCATTCCACAGGGCGGGCGCCGCTACCGAGAAGGCCCTCTGCCTGGTTTCCTGTAGCTTTGCTTCTCGCAGTGAGGGAAGCACCAGAAGGCTCTCAACGCTGGACCTCAGTGTCTGGACAGAACAATGGGGGTGGAGACGCTCCTTCAGGTATACTGGGCCGAGGCTGTTTAGGGCTTTAAAGGTCAGCACCAACACTTTGAATTGTGCTCGGAAATGTACTGAGAGACAATGTAGGTCTTTCAGGACCAGTGTTATATGGTCTTGGTGGCTATTCCCAGTCACCAATCTCGCGGCCGCATTCTGGATTAGTTGTAGTTTCCGGGTCACTTTCAAAGGTAGCCCCTGTAGAGCACATTGCAGTAGTCCAAGTGGAAGATAACTAGAGCATGCACCACTCTGGCGAGACAGTCTGCCGGCAGGTAGGGTCTCAGCCGGCATACCAGATGGAGCTGGCAGACAGCTGCCCTGGACACAGAATTAACCTGCACCTCAATGGATAGCTGTGAGACCAAAATGGCTCCCAGACTGTGCACCTTGTCCTTCAGGGGCTCAGTTACCCCATTCAGGGCCAGGGAGTCCTCCACACCAGCCTGCCCCCTTTCCTCCAAAAAGAGTAGGCCTACTTCTGCCTTGTCAGGATTCAGCCTCAATGATCTCTGAGTTGGTTTCAGCCCCAAAGACTTCTTATTGGCTTTATCTGTCTGCAATGGGAAAGTATTCAACAGACCAGGACAGAGGACCTGCTCCTTCCTGGCAGCAGCTTCCTGACCGGTTTTATGAAACCTGCTGAACGGATCGCGGTTCCTCATTGGCTCTTCCTGCAGATGCAGGGTTTTATACCTGCGATCGGTGGCTGGTGAGAAAGTCTCTCCTGCAAAAGTTGCGCTTCTTGCCCCTTCAAGTGAACACTGAGCACAACACCAGGCGGCTCCGAAATCATGTCTCTCACCCACCCCACAAAAATATAGCCTACTATCTGATCTTAGTCATTCCTGCAGCATTTTTATATCACCCAACATTTATACATTCCCACAATATTCCCATTCTAAAGAAGCACAACTGAGGCCAAGCACAACGCTCCCAGGCCCCTTTGCAGCTCAGTCCTAACCCATCTTGCTAAGGCGGCTAAAGTTTTGACACACACATAGCCAACTTGTTTCAGAAAGCATTTTAAGACAGTGTTTGGCTTTATGATACATTTTAATGTAATATTTTCTGTGGATTGGTTTTATGCACACCGGCTAGAAGAGCAAATGAATAAGCTGTATATAAATGTCTTTAAAGAATGAATGGATGAATGAATGAATGAATGAATGAATGAGTACAGTCCAAATGATTTCACTGGGAAGAAAGCTCCCATTTGCTTCAGCCCTTTGTATGCGCACTTACTCGGGAGTAAAGCCTAAGTGGACCTCAGTGAGACTTAGCAAACATGCTGCTTAGAGGGCGATTCCGGCCTAGCCAAAAGCTATTTGGACGTATGTTCAAATTCAGCGTCCTGGTCTGGTCTCTGGAACAAAGTTGGACTTGAACCGGGGAGCATCGGCTACAGTGTGTATCAATATATAGGGGTCGTTTTTCCTCCGCCCGTACTCCGCGCTTCTCATATGGGGACACTTAACCACAGCAGCAAAGAGACTTCGTTGCCCGTTTGATCTCCCATCAGGTTTTGTGCCCCAGCCAGAGTTTCACATTCAGTTGCGAGGCTCCAGCAAACGTTGCTGAGGTCACGCCTTTCCACTTGATTTATGTTGAGTGCTCCAGCAGCAACCAGGATGTGGGTTTCTTGCCTTCCCATTATCTCTAATTGCCACCTTGTTAACTCGGTGAGCGCTCCAGGGTACCTCCTCGTCTCACGGAGCGCGTACGAAACCAGCCCCGCCGCCACCTTCCCACTCCACTGCTGGCAAACAACTGGCCAAGCCGCGCCTCCTCGGCCCCCTCGAAGCGCTTCTGCGGCCACTTGGCAGGATGAGGCTTCCCTCCGAGAGGGAAGAGCCACTGAAGGCGTTACGTGGAAGGCGAGCGACTGAAACCAACAAACCAACCCGCCCGGACCTGTCACCAAGAAATAAGGGGTCCCGTACAGATTTGCAGTCCCCAAAAAAGGAAGAGCGCTCCAAAAGGGGTGGAGAGGGAGAAATGGACCCCCACGTTGGCGGTCCTAAGTGAGAGCCCGGGATTAAGCCTTTGCCCTGCAGCCAGGGAAGGAGCCCTATGGATCTCGCTGGTGGCTTTGCTGATCAGGAAGTCCTGATCAATCGCCTCGAGGAAGCGCCTCGAGGAAAGCGGCTCAAAGAGTTGGCGGGCAAACCAGGCGGGGGCGTCCGGCGGCCTTGCGCTTTTACGCACGCCTGCCTGCCTGCCTTGGGGACACGACCGGCGCAACCTCTCGCTCCCAGACCGGCCGGGCTCCCCTCCCCGTCTAACAAGCAGCCCCGGCTCCGAGGATATGGAGCGGGCCGAGTCGGGTTTCCACGCGCGAGACCCGGCGGCTGCGGCTCTCTCAGGGAAGTGAGGCGGAGAGTTTCTTGGGCAGCTCCGAAAGCAGCCGCTCCGGCGTGAACTCGCGCCGCCAAGTTTCTGCTCTCGCCAGCGAGCTTTTAGCAAGGTGCCATTTGACCTCGCCAGCCATTTTTCCCGAACCTGTCGGTGGAAAAGGCAGCCTGGTTAACCCTTTCCTGCCACGCCCTCGTGGGGCTCCTCTTCGCCGAGTCTCGTGTCTTTTACGGAGCCCGAGGGGGCTGGGGAATCTCCTAGGAAGCGCAGCATGCGCGGGCGGCGAGGGGCTGGGGAGAAGCCCTCCCTCTGACGACCCCCCCCCCAGCCAAGACCTTAATTTTGTCAAGTGAAGGTGACAGCAGGAAGAAGCTTCTGAGGAGGCAAACTCTGCTTCTTTAAGTCTCTCCCCCCCCCCCCGCGCTTTGACAAGAGAAGAATGTGGCCCGCTGACGTCAGGTGTTTGCCCATTCTTTTGTTCGGTTAAAAATAGTTTTGTGTGACAGCTTACCTGAAATGCGTGTCCGACCGTGTAGGGATGCAAAGCAGAATTTGCCGGGGGAGGGATCAGTAATTCCAGATCTAGGATCGCTGTTTATTGAATGAACGAACAGCAAAAGGAACAGGATTCCCTTCTGCACACCCGCAAACACAGTTAGGCGCGCTAAAACCCATTGAAGTCTATGGGTTTAGAGGAGCCTATGGCAACCTTAATGTTTGGGTAACTTGGTTGGCAAATGTTAGATCACCAAAAAGTAAACTGTTAGCCCGCTCTTCAAAAATCGCAGCCTACTCCCACACCATCGCTGTAGTGAGAGGGGTGTTGTTCTGGGATGGCTACAGCAGCTATTCTTCAGGTTACTCCTTTCACGATCTTTCCTTTCTTTTTTACACAGGTATTTTAAAGGGGGGGGGACAAACAAATATATTGTGTCAACAGGAATGCAAGGAAATATATAGCCTGATTAGTAAAGCAGTTAATCAGAAGCATTTGTTTTAAGCCGTTTTATCGAGACGGCTACCTGGTGCCAAGCATTCAATTGTAAATGCTGATTGTAATGAGATTTTAAATCGGTTTAAACCCGAATCTATCAGATGAGCAAAACTGCTGAAACCCAAGCATTCAGGAATAACCAGTTTGTGAAACTGAATCTTGATGGCATTTTAAGGAAGAGATGTTCTAGTGTGCTGTATGTATTTGTATACACAAAAACGCACTGGGTACGATTCTCCAGATAGTTGTCCTCCAGGAACGCCCAGAAAGGAATGAGAATCGCAGGCTGTCCTGATAGGTGGGTGTCTGTGTCTGTGTAGGAAGACGGGCAGATGTATAACGCTCCTGTTTTGTGCACAAGAGACGCGCCACAGGAGATGCCCTGCAATATGCATGCCATGTGCGGGAGCCTGCTCATCTTCCCCAGATTTCCCATGCATATAAATGGGACTTAAATCATGGTTTAATTTGTTTCGGGGTTCACCAGAAGTCAGTCACCAAATCAGCCCCCTCCCTCCTAATATCAAGACAGCTGCGGGGCATATGAAATGTTAGTTTTAAAAGGAGGGGAGAGGGGAGAGTGGCGTGCCTCTGAGAGGGTGCAGGGTTCTATTCCCACGCTTTTAGGTTCGGGAAAAGGCGGTTTCGGGATGGAGCGCATTCCTCCCGGGATTCTTAAGCCGCGGCACCTGTCTCTTGAGAAACACCGCTCTCTCTCTGGACTATCTTTCCAGAGGCGACCTGCCCAAGCCCCGTCGCCAAGACCTCGAGAGTGGGGTTCTGCTCTCTGGGACTGGGGCCCCGCTTAGACGGCGTGTTCCTCGAGATCCCTTCCTTCGAGCCACCTGGGCAGGATCTGCCCCTGCAGCGCCTCGGAATGGAAGAGCTGCCCTCTGGGGCCGCCGCCCTTTGCGCTTTCGTTCTCCCTGGGTTGTTGGTGAGGGGAGAATTTCGCCGGCTCCTGGAAGGGGATTCCCGCCAGGCGTTTTTTCTCCCCCCCCCTTTTTTTTTTTTTTAAGGAGGGGCACCGGGGAGGCCTCCTTCCCTTTCCCGCAGGGGCTTCCCAGGGGACAGGTCTGGTCTAGCTCAGAGAGCTCCCCCCTCTGCAGTCCCTGGCTGGGGTCAGCGGAGGGGCAGCGCAGGGAATGGGCGCTCGACAGCCGCCTCCTCTCCGCGCTGCGCCGCCAGCGCCTGCCTGGCCTGGGGAGCTTGGCTGTGGCTGTAGGCGCGAGTACCTGTTTCGTGGGAAGCGCCTAGCCTTTCGTTCCAGCATCCAAAAGCACCGAGGAGCCAGCCTTTCTCCTGCCCCCTCCCCTCAACCCACTGGAGCCCCGTGGCGGCCGCCGTCGTATCTCTCTAGCATCTCAGCTGCAGCCAGAAGCAGGAAAATAAAACTGCAAAGCAAATGTTTGCTTTTCTGTTTGTGACTTTAAGCCCGATTCCTCTCCCATGCTTTCAACATTCCGGAGATCTTGGAAACCTTTCATTCTCTCGCTTCGGAGGACCCACGTGCTGCTCACCTACGCGCCTTTCCTTAGGAGGAAATCCCTTGGACGGAAACGGGCTTACTTCCGAGTAAACATGGTTAGGGCTCAGGCTACTGAAGTACTAAAATACAATTTTTGAAAATCCATTTTAACCTAAAACAATTAAAAAGAAGACGCCTTGCAGCACGAGCCCATGCACGTTTACGTGGAAGTAAGCCCTACATATTGGAGGTTTACTCCCAGGTATCATAGATTTTGTCTCAGACAAACGCAAAGGTCGCTCCAGTTCAAAATCCAGGCTGGCAAGAATTCTCTTTGAATCTCTGCTTCAGCGACCGCCGCGTTTTCGCATTTAAGTTTCAATCCTGTTTTATATTCCAAGTCTTTAAACATAAATGGCTAAATTTGAAAATACTGTTTACAAATTAAAAAAAAAAGACCTGGAATTTAAAAGGCGTTCGGTAAAATAGTTGCCCACTATATTTATTTTCTTTTGTGAGATATTCAAATCCCGAAAAATACTACCCAAATTGGTTTTTGCTCTTAATCCCGTAACATCTGTAATTCCACAATTGTATTGGTATATATCAGTCAAAGTCCTGCAAATAAATTATTTTGGGAGAAGAAAACAAAGTCGGAAAAGGTAATGGATTTCTTGTAATATATTATATTTCTTGTAATATATATATATAACAAGAATATTATATCTAATATTACTACCATTTTCTCATGGAAGAGTTCCGATTCTTTTTGTTTTGTTTTGTTTTGTTTTAATGAACAGCCAGGGAAATAAAAGTATTGCCTCCCCTCCCCCTTTGAAGTTACCTTTTCGTGGCTGCTTCGTTGCGTGGGGGGGGGGGTGCCAGCGCTGTTTATCTGCCCCACGCCCTCCCAATATTCCAGCAATCCAGAAATCAAGTCAGGGAACTCTTTTCCATATTTATTTATTTATTTGTGTTGTTGCAACAGGATTCGCCTCAATTGTTCTT
The DNA here is from genome assembly GCF_009819535.1 of Lacerta agilis. Classification (NCBI taxonomy): domain Eukaryota; kingdom Metazoa; phylum Chordata; class Lepidosauria; order Squamata; family Lacertidae; genus Lacerta; species Lacerta agilis. The sequence continues at coordinate 37,779,841 of NC_046312.1, forward strand.
TTTTTTTTCTGGCATTTTCCTTTCTTTCTTCCCTTTTCTCCGGTTACATTTGGCCCGCTTGCATTAAAAAAAAAGCAATTGGAGATGAACATGCTTTGCAATTCTACCCCCCCCCCTTCTCTCTTATTTTCCATCATAATCTTCAACTGGTTTAAGATTAATGCTAGGAGGTGTCTTAAGAAGGAATGGGGCTTCTCTTCTCCAAAGACCATCACTGGGATCATTTACTTAAGATGTTGACAAGACTGTCAGGAAGTCTATCTCCCCCCTCCCCCCTTTTCTTTTTACTAAGCTGAGCCGTGGCACACTGTAGTGAGCATTTGATTTTTTAAAAGTAAGCTACATTAATTTCATGAGCGCCTTCTCATAAATATTGTTGTTTGCTCTGTCCCTCTGCCTGGCAGAAAAGGTTTGTGGGGTGGGGGTGGATTTGCAATGGAAATCATGCCTTTGTTTCAAGGGGGGGGAGCATGCGCTTTGCTGCTCAGATAAATTCCTCCACTCCTCCCATATATTCTTGACAAGAAAAATAAAACCAGAAGGCGCCTCCTGCCCAGCTTCAACCGGGTCCCCCCCCCCCACTCCTGCCAGGTCTTCTCGCTGTGCTTTGTTGTCTCTCTGTCTCTCTTTATACCCTGAAACCTACTAAACTTGCCGGTTCTGCTGCTAAAGCAGACAAAATAACCCTTTTTAAACTATAAATATTTAACTGTACCTGAGTTTATACAGTGGCCCGGGTGCCTCTTTAAACGCCGGTGATTTATGCTTTTATTTGTGGCTTTAAAACTGTTTTGCTTGCCTTACATGATCTCTCCTTTTTTTCCAGGTGGGCTGCTCCAGCCCTCCTTCCTTCCTTGGAGCGGCAGCATCTCGAGAGAAGGGACAAGAATAGCAGGGGAAATGCGCTTTTATACGGGCATGCTATATTATTTATTTAAAGGAGGGTGTTCAGACCCAACCGAGGATTTTTGGACTACACAGAGATCCCCGGTCTTAAAACATTAGCCTGCGTTGAAAGAGCGACGGAAGCACCAAAAGGCTGTTGATGAGTTTATAATCCGGATCCCCTTTCCATCTTGCAGGTCGGTTTCTTCTAAGTGCTCAGGAGAGATCAGGAGTGCGGCCCACCACCGATTTAACCCGAGACTTGGGGGTCGCTTCCTCCGATTTACACGCGCCAACTTCTTTGGGACTAGCCCCTTTAATTCTAAAACATATTCCCCCCCCCCCTCTGAAGCAGATCGCATAAATGTCACACCCCTGAATAACTGCAATTCGATGCAGAGTGAAAATCACATCAAGTTGTTGAGCTCGGAGGGATTACTTGACTGGTGTGAATCGTAAAACACTACTTTCGGACACTTAAGTGAAAGCAGGTCGTGAGGCTTCGCTCAACGACAGGATGTGCGCTGCGGATTTCACCCGCTGTCCATTTTGCTGTTAGATGAGCGGCCTCATCCACAGCGATAGGAGGGGAAATGCCGTGCTAGGAATGCCTTGTGCTACTCTTAACGCCATCCTAACCATGTTCCGTTTATCAAGGAGCTAATGGGGTTTAATTCTTAGTGAAAGCAGCCTTAATTTCACGTTTGCAAACTGTTATGTTTGCTAGAACAAATGGTTCCCCCCTTTTGCAATAAATACAATATTCCTACATGTGCCGGGGGTGCAATCCTATGCACACTGACCTCAGTGGGACTTACTTTTGAGTAGACATGTGGCGGATTGCACCTAATGAGGTGAACTCAACGCTGCCATAGCTCCCTCTCCCTTTTAGATTTTCCATGAGCTTCTATAATACTGTAAATACTCGCTTTGAGGGGAAAACTTGCACGCTTGCTAGACCGGCGTTCGAGATATGAATTCAGGTGGCCGGTCGGGAAACTCTTTCCAAAGAAACACAGCACTTCCGCGCGCTTACTAGACACCACCATACATTGGTGTGAACCCTTTTGACACGCCGGGCACATGGCGTTGCCAGCTCTCCCTTGCTTAACACATGCATACTGTATGACCCTAATAGGATCAGTCCCCATTTAAACACGAGGGAAAGCCCGGCAGTGCCCCGAGGATGTAACTAAAAGGTCACCCACCCACCGAAGGGACGACCTCCTTTATTTTGCTCAAGTCTCCGTTCATTTCCTCACTCACATTCGGACATGCACTGAAAAGCAAAGCAGGACAACTTGCACTGTGCTACACGGTTTGCAAAGAGTTTTTAGGATTCCCCCCCCCCCCACTACTGTCAGAATAAGCGAGTCCTACAGGGAAGAAGGCAGGTTTCGCCTTTCTTCCTCTCTCTGCTCACGCAGGAAATTCAGACAGGAAATCTCCCCTATGCGCGAGGCGGTGGGTTGGCGGGGAAAGGAGTGTGTTTGTGTGTGTATACATATACTGTATATCATTGAGTGTGATGCTTCAGCCCAAATACTTTCTTGGTCCCTGAGCCAGCAGGGGGCGCTCTGACGTTGCGTCTCGCTGGCAAGAGCGAAGGAAAACGCTTTGCTTCTCCTGCGCGGGAAGAGAGGCGGGTGGGTCGGTGGTGGGGAAATCTCTCCTGCAGTTTCCAAGCCCTACTAGGGTTACAGTTCTTGTAACCAAATCTTGCCTTCGCCGGGTGTTTCTCACACCCGTTGGCGAAAGGTAGAGGCACCAAAAATGCACATCAGCTGTAGCTCCTCTGTACTTTTCCGGCACTCAATGGATATATGTTCCTCTTTCTCTTCCCGCCCCCTCCCCTCCCCTCTGTATACCATACATTATGCAACTTATTAAATCCAACGATAAATTGTCAACATTTTTTTCGCCTGTTAGTTCCGCTGATCCAAGCAGGATTTATTCTCAGATCTAAGGTCCCGGAGCGATAATACGTGATTTCTTTTCCTTAAATAAAATTGGTCAAATGTTGACAACCTTTAAGCCAATATAACACTCAAGATTACTGATGGGAAACTAATGAGAAAATATCAGATCGTCCGGCCTGGGGGCTCCTAATTAAATCTTAGCTGATTGAAAAATAAAAGCGAGCTTTTTTTAAAGGGGGGGAGGGGGGTTTGAGCAAGCTTCAGGCTTAAGTTTAGCTACGTTTTTACTTACTTTAACACCTCCTCCTCCACCCTGCCCCGCCCCACTTAAGTCCACTTTCCTCATTTTCTCGCCCCCCACTTAAACGAAAAACACTCTTAACATTATTTCTGTGGCTATTTCGAGACATTCGATTAGGAATTATTATCACTCCCCCCCCAGTAAATATTAAGGCCTTTAAGCGACGTGATTTAACTAATTAGAAAATTTACATCATTAAGTCTCAGAGAAAGACAAGAGAGGGAGGGAGGAGAGAAAGGAGAGGGAAATCTGTCAGTCATTTTAAAGGAGACAGGCCCTATTGAAGTGTGAAGGAATCGGCTCTAATTCAAAAAGGCAATCGGGCAGAAAAAGCCCTCAACATTACCCTGCTAGTTATTAATCAGAAAGGGTCTCTCTCTCTCTCTCTCTCTCTCTCTCTCTCTCTCTCTCTCGCCCAGTAATGGCAAAACGGCGGCACATCGTTAGCTTCTCCCAACGCCTCAGCAGAGCTTCCATTCAAGCTTTTTTGCCACTGGCCCATGTCCCATATTGATAGCAAGTATTTGTCCATTCAAGGCTCATAGATTTGAAAATGTTTCTATGCTAGGGAACCAGGCCCCCGGGAAAAGGCGACGGGGCGGACTCCCTTTTTCCCAGCCCATCAGGCACCATCTTTCCAAAAACCGGAATGGTCAAATTGTTCGCTCCTCTCTTTTCCAATTTTTTTTATTTTTCCAGTTCCAATTGCGGTGGGAGAACTAGATCAACGCCTTTTTGTTTCTTTAGCTCTGTGCATGCACGGCAGAAACCCCATTCCCACTTCTTCTTGGGATTTCCTTTTTTCTTTTTAAAAGCAGTAAAACGGGGCTAGTGGCGCAACATGGACTTCCAGAGAAACGAAGAGGCGCTGCCATGGGTCTCCGGCTGCCTGCTCGGGAGTGAGTCCTCTCGAAGTCAAGAGGGCTTCACCTCCGTGTTAAAAGGCGCAGAGATGGGCCAGCGCGCCTATGGAGAGACCTGGGGAGATGAGGCGGATTAGCTGTAAGCTAAATTGTTTGCTCAGCGCCTCGCCAAACTCGGAGATGCCAAGAAGCGCTGCGCGCTGTTCTCCAGCAGCGTCGAGAAGTTGGCGAGGCAGGGACTTGGGCCTGCCTTAATAGAAGGGCTGGGGAAGATTTGGGAAGAAGCGGGGACACCACCCGGCTCCCCCCTCCTGTTTCCAGATCGATACCTACGCAGCTGAAACCACAGCACGCCTCTCCCTCTCTCCATGGAATGTATAGGCCTACTCATGGCGCACATTTGGGTGAAACTAAAGCCACGAAGCATATTCCCAAAGTGAGCTTCCGTCGCGAGCGCCAGTCCCCTCTGACTTTGTCCTTAAAAGCTGGACTGACAGCGCAACCCGACACGTGTCTTCTCAGAAGTAAGTGTCACGGCCTGCTGGGGAACTTCCTCGTGAATAAGGGTGGCTAGTATTGCAGCCTCAGCTTTGAAGCGCAGCCTCTCCCACAATGGCCCTTCAAGGGCTGATTCTCAGGCCCAGGTATGTTACAGGCAAAAGGGGTGTGTGTGTGTGAGTGTGTGTTTGCGTGTGCAGTGGAGCAGGCAAACTGGTCCCTGGTATCAATGGGATCTACCATCTCCTTTCCCCTTTAGAGGCAAGTCTCATGGATTTGCGTAGAACCTCTTGCCACCTAAACAAAGGCAGCGTTGACCTTCTCACGGGGCCCCTAGTTTTGCCAAACAGCCTTGAGCTGCCCCTGCAATGTGACTGTAAGGACAAGCGGGAGATCTTAAGTGGCAAGTGCAGACTAGCAGCCCCATCCAAACCACATTACAGTACTCAGAAGTTAGTCCTATTGACTTCCACTAGGCTTAACTCCAGGTTAATTCGGCTAGGGCTGCAGCCCAAGGCTGCGACTAAGCCTCGTTTACCTGGGAGGAAGCCTCACAGGATTCAACAGAACTTCCTTCTTGACTTGGGGTGTCAGGGTCTCCATGCATGTAACCTCTCCGTTGTTGCAAGGAGCCCGACCCCCTCTCCTCCCCCGTGGGCAGCTCTGGGCGCTCCGGAAGAGGAGGCGGCCACCTGCAGAGATGGGGTTGCCCTCAACTTTTCCTTTCAGTGGCCCCGGAGCTTTCTAAGCCACCGAGTCTTCTGGAGAAGGAACCAAATGTGCCTATATCACATCCACGTTTCCTTCCAGGTGGCTGAGCATTCAAGCTGCAGAGGAGGGAGGCACTACAATAACATTTCCGACGCCTTTTAACAAGCCACAAGTAAAAACAACGCACGCACACACATACAAATCCGACTCCATTGAGTGAAATATTGATTCTCTTCTCAACCCACCCAGCCCACGCAACCGCTGAACCGTAATCCATCTGTAAACTCATAACCGGATCTTAGCAGAAAGGAGAGGGGAGTGGGGTGGGGTGGGGGGTAAGAGAAAAAGTAAGGCTACTCTTCTCTCACGTGATTAAAAAACAAAGCCGAGCCGAGCATGCAGACAACTGCAGAGATTTGCATCTCCCCAGCTCTCCCTTCATTTAGAAAACACGCCGTTTGAAAGCCCAAGTCCAACAATGGCAGACCCTGGAGTGAAAGCGGGTCAGGCAGCCTCGCGGGTCCTCTCTCAGACATTTGGATATACCTTTGGCCAGGGAAGCAATTAAGGTCACTACATTTGCACCAACAGTTTCCACACACGCGCGCGCAAAAATATAACTTAAAGAAAAACAAAACACCCCGTTGTATGATGGGCTGATTTTTTTTCCTTTTTTCTTTTTCACGTTTTAGCAAACGTTCATTGGTAAAGAGAAAAGGCATGGGGGGATTCTTCGCCTTCCCATCTGATTTCTCTCTCTTTTTGTATTATAAGCGAGAGCAAAGAAGTTTTTGTTTGGTGGGTTTTCATTGATCAGTCACTCTGAGCTAATGTAATTATCCTCATCAATAGAAGGCTGCAGAGAGAATCATTATGTGGGTGACATTGATAAATGATCACCCAAGAGCTGCCTTTTCTCTTGGGCACCCCCACATCTGACCCTCCCACATCTACGAGGTAGCCATAGAAACACCTTGAGCGCCTCTAACGCGAACTGCGGCGAGGAGGAAGACGCAACCGAGCAAAGATACAACTTGCACGTTTGCCTTCCAACTCACTAAAATCTCCTCGGTTTTTTTTTCTTCCTTCCTTAAGTCTCTCTTTCTCTGTGTGTGTCTCTCCTCCTCTCTTCCCAGCATCTCAGGAGCCCTCGTACCTCATAGCTATTGAGGAAAACACATCCAAGTGGCTTTGTCCTCAAGGAGTTAAATAACGAGGTTGCCTGCACTCGAGGGCGACGTTGCTTTTCTCTAAGTAATTGCGTGTAATGCAAAACCCATTAGTTCGAGAGAGGCGTTCTTTTAAGTTGCGCCATTGCACAATATACAGCGTCTCCCATCCAGCAAATAACTCAGCGGGCGAAGCTCTTTGCAAAGTGCCTCAACCTGAAATCATCATCACCATTATGATTACAGCGACAAGGACTTTTGTATTTATTTCCTAAGTAAGATACAAAAAGAAAACCGCTCTAATCCTCTGAGTGCTTTATTTAAGCAAATAAGAAAATACGGCGAGAGGTAATTGATTCATAATGGCGAGGCTGCGAAGAGGGTGGAGGTGTTTGTTTATTTGATTCCTAAAGCAGCCGGAGGAGGAGGGGGGGGCAGCCTGAGCTGGGTCATCCATCATGACTGTGGCAGGGACCCTGCCCAGAGGAGCCAGCTCCCTTCTGTCTCTCTCTTCTCCCAAACTATTAATATGAAAATCTGCCTTCCTAACCCCATCCCCCACCCGGTGTCCCCCTCTTATCCAGTTCAAGGGGGCAGCCGGCTTCCCCTCTGCTTCCATTAACAACTTAGCCAGAGGAAGGGGGCAGGGAAGAAAGTTTCAAAGCTTTCTCTTTCCTTTCCTTCCTTCCTTCCTTCCTTCCTTCCTTCCTTCCTTCCTTCCTTCCTTCCTTCCTTCCTTCCTTTCTTTCTTTCTTTCTTTCTTTCTTTCTTTCTTTCTTTCTTTTTTCCTTCCTTCCTTCCTTCCTTCCTTCTCTCTCTCTCTCTCTCTCTCTCTCTGTCTTTCCAGAAGTAGTCTATTGCCAAACCGAAAACCCGAACTGTGCTTCCTTGGGAGTAACAGCCATTCAATTCAAAGGGGCTTAGCATGCACAAGGTGCTAATCAATAAACAAGAATAGCTATTTTAAAAGCAAAACACCCTGTCAAGTGTCCGCATTTCTGGTTAACTGAATGCCGAGGTAAACGCAGACTGCCCAAAACAACTTCAGTGCCCCTCCAACACAGCATGCCACCTGGGGTAGCCTTTCTTGTGGATCACCAGAAAATTTTATCCCACAAAAAGAGGAAATAGAATGAGTTCCATTTCACAGAGGCACTGAAGCAGCTTTCCTCCCCCAATCAATTTTTTTAAAAACACATCTTTGTTTTTATCTGGACCAGGGCTTAAATAGACACTTTCATTCCCCGCAACATGCAGGTTACTTCTTCCATGTTAATATTCATGTGTGGCACAGAAAAATTAACCGGCTCAAAACCAACGGCGACCCCATTATTCTGAATCCTGTGCACATTTATTTGGAGGCAAGTCCCAGAGAGTTCAACATCATCTCAGTTAGGCTTGTATAGGATCACACCCTTAGTGTCGCTTGTTATTAAGTGTGTGTGTGTGGACCTACAGAGAAGGGGCCGAAGTTGGGTTGTTGTTGTTGTTGAATGGCCGTTTTGTAACTTTTAGGTGCAGCTGCCTAAACATGTGCTTTTTGTTGAAGAGTTTCCTCAAAGCCACTCTGTTTCTCCTTTGGACATTAGAAGCCAGCAAAGGGCAGCCAAGATGAACTGTCTGCTCTGCTTGTGCCCCCCCACCTTGCCTTCAGTAACAAAGGGCAGATCAATCTCAAACATTTTTTATTTACTAGGATTACAAATTCCTCCTCAATTTGTTCAGGGAAATGGAAATTTGGGGTTTCCCCCGTTACCTCTAAACAAGAGGTGTTTTTCTATTACCCTTTGTTCCCCAGAACATAAGCAATTTTAGTCAGACTACAGTATTTCCTTTAACACCATGTCGCTGTCAAAACACTATTCCCATTTTCTTTCACTTTTGACAGCTGAGTATTTCTTAAATACACCCAAATCGGAACCCCTCATACTAAACAGTAAACCTCAGACTAGAGCAATCTCCTCCCATTATATTGCAGTAAGGATTTTAGCAATATAGATCAAGCAGAATAGAGCCCAGGGAAGGAAAAGTTGGGACAGTTGTTTTCAAAAATACCCATCTAGCAGGCAGAGATGGACCCTTTGCCTCCCTTTCTCCCCAAAGCCTGTGTTTTGCCAAATGTCAGAAAAAAGGCAGAAAATATTATTTAAAATGCTACAAGTTTTGCTTTGCTTTGTTTTTGCAAATACACAGGGGAAAATGTCTTGATGACACCCAAATAATTGTATGCTTGAAAGTTCTCTGTCACAATAAACTGAGAGTTGCAGAGATTTGGGAAGCTTGGAAGTTTCAGTTGGAACAAAAAATTAAAAACCAACATTGACACCACCACTCCCTCAAATTTAAGAAGCGATATCTCAGCTAACATTTAATCTATTTCTACTGTACCCCCCTTCTGTTGTAAAAAGAGTCAAAGTGTAAGAATGAAACATTAGATCTGCAGAGTCATTAACATGTTGAAGTTTCAAGTGAAAGTTTTTGCCAACCTATTTTAAATTGTGGGGAAGGCAGTGCCACTCAAAGCCTCTTCTGCTCAGGCCAGGCTTTAAGAAGTCTTGCTGCACCATCCAGATGGATACCAATTCTTGCTTTCATCTGTCCCCCTCATAGGCTTCAACCTGCTGCATGACAGGTTGGCCTTGAGGGAATGGTATTTTGCAAAGGACTACAATATTTGGAAACTGAATGGAAACTCAGCTCCATTCAGTTTGATGGGCATTTTGTCATTGGGATGTAGATTGCCTCCAGCGAGTTCCCCAGCAAAACAGAAAAATAACAATCAGTAATAAAAGAGGGTTGCATCATGACTTCACTTCCACTAAGAATGAGTTTACATAGAGCTCTAGCATCTATATTCTGCACATGGTGGATGGGGGAAAAACTATAGTGCCCAGAATTATTTGAGAGGTGGGGGGTGGGAGAGGGGAATATGTTTTAAAGGTATGCATGTATGCAGTCTAAGTCTTGATGGTTACATTTGTATGTAGCAATAAACCAGGTTTTCTGGTTTATAGTGAATGAGCAGCATACTGGTACACACTGCCTTATCACAGCTCCCCTGGCACAAGCAGGAAGAACCAGAATGTAATGACTTTTCATTAAGTCTGAACAGGTATAGTGGTTTGTTGCTTCCTAATAAGCCACAATCAGCAATCGAACAACAAACTATGGCTTCAGGTTCACTAGTGATAATGGCCTGTTAGGGAGCAACAAACTACAATTTTTGGTTTGCATAGAATGGGAAGTCAGGGTAGCCTGGTTTCTATGTTGCTCAAATCAGGGGAGGAGTAATTATTTATGATGAAATAATCTGATGAAAATCTTTCTTATGTGTGAACATAACTCAGCTCCCTTCAAAATGTATTCACAGCCTTTGTCAGAACCAAGGCTTATGCAAATAGGTCCCACTTCTATTTCCATCTACTGTAAAAAGGTGGGGACAGAATGGATGGACAAAGCCTAGTTGTGTGTGAGAGAGAACACGTGTGTACCTGAAGCTTGCTTTTGGCCAAGTTCATATGATCATTTCTTTGGGGAGGGGATTTTAATTTCTTTTTGTCTTGTTCTATTTTGATGTGCTTATTTGTTGGTCTTAAATTGTATTTTTATGCTGTCTGTTATTCAGTTTCATTCATACTTTTGTACATGGCCCTGGGATATTTTGATTAAGGTGGTTAGCAAACATTTTAAATAAATAAATATTTTGGCTTATTTAGCTGAGATATGCACAAGCCTTTTACCTGTGCATGCAGCCCCATTTCTCAGTCCCTTTGTGCAAGCTGTGATTAAGAAGTCTCTACAGTAGTTTTAACTCAGTTCCTCCTTTTGGTCAAACCAGGAGACTATGGTTACCAGGTTTGGAAGCAGTCAGAGCATTAAACCAATTTCAACCTGTGATTCAATATCCTGGCTTGTTCTGAAACTGGTAACCATAGTTTCCCAGTTTGAAAGAAACAGGAAAATATGGTTAAGTAGCGACTTCCTTGTTTGGTTGCTGTGCGTTGCAAAGGGAGAGAGGCGTAGCAAGCCCAAGTGGTACCCAGTGCAGTTTTTTTTGTCACCCCCCCCCACATTCGCCCACACCCCTTCAAGTCACAGTGAGCGTTTTGCGTTCCCCGACAGTGCTTTGCGGCACCTCATTTGCATACGAGGTGCCGCAAAGCATTGTGGGGGAACGCAAAACGCTCACTGTGACTTGAAGGGGTGTGGGCGGATGGTACCCCAGGTCCAGGTGGACTGAGTAAAGCGAGCACAGCTAATGCTTTTGCAGTGCTGTGGTGAGTCCTAAGCCCAAAGCCACTGGATTTGCTCTGGCTTGTGCTTGAGGCTCTAGGTGGAGGTGCCAAATGTCACCCCTTGAAGATGGCACCTTTGTGCCCCCTGAGAGGGCAGTGTCCTGGTGAAATGTGCCAGGCTGCTGGGTGGAGCCTGGCTGGGTAGAGCTATGCTTCTGTGGCTCTTCCCAGCAGGAAGGAAAAAGCAAAGTGTGTGCTGTGTAAGCCAGCTGCTGCACTGAGCAACTTATGAGTTGTGGGGTGGGCATGCTGAGAGTCACCCCCCTCCCCTGGAACCTGGGGTGCCCTCCCCCAGTGACGCCCCTGCAAAGGGAGAAACAAGGAGTTTGTGTGCATGGAAGAGGAAAAGGTCTATACATATCACAGGTTAATACCGGTAAAATAAGAAATGATTGTACAAATGCACCATTCTAGCCCAGAAGAGAGTTTAACTTACCATCAGTAAAGAGTGAGTGAAAACTCAACCATCCACTCCTCTCTTCCTTCCCAAGAATTTTGTTGTGAAACACACCTTATTCAATCAAACTAAACAATTATTTACAAATCAGTTCCTTATCTACAGACCAGGTCTGCACCTTGAATGCATAACTTTTCTCTCAGTAATCTAATTTTCTTTCTTTCTGCGACAATAGAAGGAGATTTTGCAAGTAGAAGAGAAATAACATTGTTTGCATTTCTTGTCCACCCTACAAATACCCCACGAAAATCAGCAGCATTTAAGTACTACAATATTGATTATATGTATCTATGGCTGCAATCCTAGGAGCAAGCTTCATTGTAAAACAGTGGAATATACTTCTGATATACATGCATAGGATCGAACTGTAAATATGAACAATCATATGGATATAGTAAATCTATGGCTAAGTTTAATTTTTGTTCAGTAGTTGATTTTTTTTAAATCATTAAATAAAACAGAGCACTCAGGTAATGGTTTGTAGCTGATATATCAGGAGTTAGATCTCTTGCTAATCTACCCCTAATATTAACAGGTTCATTACAAAATCCTGTCCACAGTCAAGCTCTACATTCAAGTCAGCATTGGGCTTGTTGAACTAAAACTCAATTGTTGAGTAGTATGGGATAGAAATGTAAATAAATATACACAGGCTTCCTTTACCACTTATATGTAACACACAAACATTTTTAGCTCTAGACATTAAGCTTACACGTATGTCTGATCACAGGCTAAGGCATTTATAAAATCACACGCTGCAATCTCTCTTAATCTTTTATGTGTTTTGTTTATATTATTATTGTTAACAAATACAAGCTTTTTTTCTCTCTCCCCAGGAAATAAAGTCTCCTTCTATTAATGATTAAAAACACAAAGGCCTAACAAAAAATCAAAAATGAAATATTTATTACCGCATTTTGTGACTTAACACCTTTTTCTTTAAAACATAACGTCACAGTCCTCATACAAGTATTTTAATGTAAATTTTGACAAAGCTTAAAGGTAACAGCATTTTTTTTTCTAGTGAGGAACACGTGCTGAGAAAGGAAGAATTCATGGACATACAATACCAATTCCACAGCAGATCTGATACTAGCAAAAACATTCTTTTTTTTTTCAATTGAGGTAAACACATAGAATATCTAACATGAAACAATTAATAGACCGAACTCTGTACGAAGTTTGTTACAGTATTCTCTTGCTTTTTCCCAAGCTCTGAGTTCATGATAATGTTCTAGGTTTGGTGCAAAGACCATTAGTATCTTCTTTTGTTGAGGAAAGCTGCCCAACCTTCTGATTTGTCTTGTCCCAAGCCAAGGGCTCAGAACTACTAGAAGAAGGCTCCTGCTCTGTCCTTTTAAATTTTCACCGGCAAGCTCTTTGAAAAAAAAGAGTCCAAAAATATCTTGGGCTTATGAAGCACAAACTATAAAAGATCTGTTTGAAACTAAAGGACACATTTATGAAGGAACAAAACCAGGGGATGGCAAGGCCTTCTTGGAACTGTCTTCTGAGTGACGAGAGACCCAGCAAGACTTCAACTTCATCTCCAGGGTAATTCTTTTCTCACTGGCCAAAACAGGTCTGAAATATACTTTCGTCTTTCATGGATAGTGACTTCACTGCTGAACCAAAACAGTCATTCTTTTGGGAACAACACACATAGTGTGGAAAACAAGGATATTTTTTCTCCTTCTAAAACTATTTGAGGCAACATAACGGAGTGATCAACAGAAATATACAAGTTAACTTAGTTCCTATGTTTATATACTACAGTAGTTATAACTCTTGGAGTCTTTTTCCCCCCCAGAGGATCTTTACATGGACAATAGATTGTTTTCAGTGAGCCCATGATTTCACATTTGTGTTCTTGTTTCCATTGGTCCTCTGTTGTTGATGAAAAATGACAAAAGTAAAAAGTAATCACAGCTGTCTGGAATTGTGTATTAAGTGTCAACATCTGGTCAAAGTTCAAAAGTCTTAAAATAGTTTTTTTTCTTCCCTTGAGTTTCCTTATACTATTGGGCATGAATGTCCATAAGCTGTCCACCGACATTGGGGTCTACAGTATTTAACATGGTGGGGCTCTGTGCTGACATGGTCATTCCAGGATGGGTAGGGGGTCCTCCGTGCATCATCATGGCTGGGTGATGGGGGTGGCTTGGCAAATATGAATGGATAGGGGGTCCATGTCTTAATTGAGTAGGGTGTGGGGTCATCTGGGGAGGAGTGTAACTTGACTGTGTCATACTCATACCCATAGGACCACCCTGAGATATGTAGTCCCCTGGTATGCCTTGCAAACCTAGACAAAAAGGGAAACGAATTAGGTCAGATTCCTGAACATTTTTCCGGTTTCACCCTCCTAAAAAGAACTGAAAAAACAACAGACACTGCAAATACTCCATCTAAATTTAGCTGTAGTTTCTTGCCAATGTTTACAGACTTTCAGATTCTAGTTTGCATTTGATCTGAACATTCAGTGGGATAATGCACATAGCTAAACTAAATATTGAGCACAACCAAGTGTCATCAAATGTAAGAATATTTTAAAAATACTAGTAACTAGATTTCTATCATAAATCAGATGTGGATGCATTCTGTAAGCAAAAACCTGTCAACTGAACATAAATATCAGATTTGCTTTTCTTTTGTTATTTTGAAAAATGTAGAACACTCTGTCTTGTCCTTTCACATACAGAATTTCCATTAACATTTTGCATATGAAACAATAGGCGGTGTGTTTGTGTGTGTGTGTGTGGGGGAGATTACACCATAAAACCTGAGAAATCTACATTGGCTCCCAGTACATTTCTGAGCACAATTCAAAGTGTTGGTGCTGACCTTTAAAGCCCTAAACGGCCTTGGTCCTGTATACCTGAAGGAGCGTTTCCACCACCACCGTTCAGCCCGGACACTGAGATCCAGCGCCGAGGGCCTTTTGGCAGTTCCCTCACTGCGAGAAGCAAAGCTACAGGAAACCAGGCAGAGGGCCTTCTCGGTAGTGGCGCCCGCCCTGTGGAATGCTCTCCCATCAGTAGTCAGAGAGATAAACAACTACCTGACATTTAGAAAATACCTGAAGGCAGCCCTGTTTAGGGAAGTTTTTAATCTGTGACTTTGTACTGTATTTTAATATTTGTTGGAAGCCGCCCAGAGTGGCCGGGGAGACCCAGCCAGATGGGTGGGGTACAAATAAATTATTATTATTATTATTATTATTATTATTATTATTATTATTATTAGGAACTCAGACTGCTTTGCACAAGGGAGATCAACATGCATGATTGGGGGCGCATTGTCATTTGTAAAGAACACACTTATGCCTACTTTACCATGTGTACACTTTTTGGGCACATTTATGCAGGCATGTTACCTGTGTTGTAAAAAAAAAAAAAATCTTCTGTGAAAAGCCTGACCCCATAAGACTCTGAAAGCTTCTATCTCCTATTAAAATCTCAGCTGACGATGTGTAGTATTTAAAATGACTAGGTCTTAAAGTATATTGTGTATTTGTCTATAGATCAAGGAGAATGTTCAAATCCTATTATGACATCATAGAACAAACTCCTACTCCTTCAAGATCTACTGATGTTAGAGCGGCTGCTGAAGAAATGCATGAAGGAAGATTTTATAATTGTAGTGGCAAACCATAAACCAATTCAACCAGGGTAGTTGATTTGAACCAGTTCTATCCTCATTCCATTTCATGGGCACAAGTACACTTAAGTCCCAAGCAGACGAAATTAAATCATTTCCTGGTGGTGCTAGCTTCTATTTATCAAATTCACCTGTTTAAATCTTACAGGAGACA
>NC_046312.1:37797252-37867252 GCF_009819535.1 Lacerta agilis
CGGTCAGGCGGAAGGGAAAATGTTACAGATACAGAGCAAAAGGAAATGCAGTCTCCTACCTGCAGGCCGGATTCCCATGTGCTGCTGACCATCCAGTACAAAGCTTCCCATTGGCTGACCCTCTGGACTATATGCTGCTCCTTGGCTCACTGAAGGATCAAGAAGAAAACCTGATTGTAGTCAATCGTGGACACAGAGGAAAAAAGAAGAGAAGACATACCAAACAATCAGCAACTGTTCCAGTCTCAACACTGAAACGCTATAAACAAAAATTTGCCTGTCTTGTTCAAAACAAAAGTTGCACTACCCTGCACTGATTGTGGACCAGGACTACACAATAAAAGAATACTGCAGAGGATGGGTGGGATAATAAAGAAAACCAGAAATTTAAATCCACTTTGCTACTTACCTCAACGTAAAACAGTGCAATAAGTACTGCTTAGGGATTTATAATTAGTATAGAAAGAGTATTCCATGGTCTCAATTTGAATATGGCAGTTTGTGCTGCAGTTCACTGTGTTTGTGCTTATTGCTACTTTTGAAGCGAGCAAGCTATCCTCTCATTACTCTGTCCACCTTTTATACGTACACAAAATATGCTGAACATGCTTTATTTTTGTTTTGTTTTTAATCAGAGTTAATTGCTTTGGTTTTTATCCTGCCACATATTTATGGAAAAGAAATTCACTGCTACACATAAAGATTTCTCCCACAGGATTAATAACATTTCTAGACTTTTAAAGTGAAGCAGCAGGCAAAATTCCCATCAAGTTAAAGCCCAGTTATCACAACATGGAGAACTGTTTTATCCAGTAACTTAATTGCAGAAGCTACAACTCCCTAGCAAGCTGAGGAAATGCATATTGCACTGTAAAGTGAATACTACTTGGCTCTTTGTAGTTTTGAACATACATCGTCAGTATTTTAAAAGGGTGTAAGAACATGTTTGGCAGAATTTTAATGGTAAAATATTTGGTGCATTAAGTAACTGAAAGTAATAAAATTTAAATATTTTTGGCAGTATTGTAGCATGTCCCAGGCATTAGTAGCATATTGTGAATAGTCAAAGCAAATGAATGGATACAATGAGTTTTACAGCTAGCCTTACAGCAGTGAAAGCAATGCATGCACCATGGAGTTGTGGGTAGCAAGAAAATGAGATTGTCCTGCTGATTGGATGCAGAAAAGCAATGAGCAATTCAAGTGCTCCCAGTCAAATAAACTGCTTGTGGCACTAGTACTTGTACCCAATTACCAATTCAGAGAGAAAATAAAAAGCAGTTTCAGTAGAGTCAGGGTGGGAAATCTCCAATTAGCACCAATTAGTGAAGTTGCTTCCTATAGTGGAATTCTGGGGACATAAGAAGAAGAAAAAATCTCCCAGAATGCCTATTGGAAGCATTTATTTACCAGGTGAAGGGACTCCTGAAGAATAACTTGATGAGGATTTATGCCTGTGGGACTTGAATACAGATACTACTTGGAACTTGCCTGCTCGATTTGACTGGTCAATCATAGGCTGTACTATTCTTCTTCTGGCATTAATAAACCTGAAATAGAACACAAAGTATAGAAATCTGTTTGTCCGTTTAGTGCTGTACTTAAAAAAAAAAGATTTTTATTTTTATTTATTAGACCCCCACTTTCTTCTTCATGGAAGAAAGCTGCAATACAGAAAACCACATTAAAAACAAAAACAACATTCCAGGTTAGAAAACTATTTGTCAGGAAATAATGAATCACACATAAAAATATGCACAATTTAACACTTGATTTTACTTCAAAAGCAAGATTATCTGACCATCTAAAAACTCATTTAAAGTATTGTGGAATATTTTATTTTATTTTTATTTTTTTTTGTCCTAGGCAATTCAGCTGCCATTGCAGCTGTCCATAAATGAGGACCAGGCTTTGCTATTCTGTGCTTTCACAAGGTATTGTTAGGTCAGCAAAGCCATCAATTAGGCTGTCTGAAGTTTTATCACCAGCACAGCAGCAATAAGTGCTGGCCCAGAAAGAACTTCTGCTCTTCTACAACTCCTGCAGTTTAAGCCTGTAAAGTCAAGGGTCATTTGGAGGTCAGTGCCAGCTGGGGGCGACCTTTTCAACCAAGAGTGGGACACCCAGGGCAGAGAGCATAAGGCAACTTCCAACCATAAACTGGGGCACCTTTCAACTTGATAGAAAGAGGGAATTGCAGGTACATGTGTTTATTATTAGGCCCAAAATAACTTCTTCTCCAATCAGGTACCATAACTAAAGCAGTGTCCGAGTCATCTGAATGTTAGGTAAAGCCCATTATTTGGCAAGGGAAGCCTGGATTTAATTTTGTGGGTAATCCAAAAATAAGTGCTTGCATATTTCTCCATTAAGTTAATGCATAACAACCCACATCAGATCATCTTGTTCAAACTAACCCCAGTAAAATGATTTTTTCCCAAAAAAATGTTTTTTAATTGCACAGTTTAGTTAAGGCCATTTTCTATACTTCACAAGACCCACTTGTTTTGATCTCTATTGTTTTTATCTCCATTCTCTGTGTTTTTAGAGAACGTTAGTAGTTATGTTCAGGGTTTGTCCAGTATTGTCATTCATTCCTTAGCTAAATGACCCTTAAGAACTGCTAATGATCCATTAGTGATTCCTGATATTCTAAACATAGCCATCGCCTGAAACTTAGCTTCTTTGTATCGTATAAATTAATAACGATTTCAGTGAGCTTCACATAAAACCCATGATTATTAAAAGTTTGTAAGGTACTAGAATCTAGCATTTGAGGTTTGGACATAGCCACTGCGCTTCTTCCAGCTTAAGTCCACTTTACAGTAATATACACCTTTTAAATCAACTCTTCTAATTGTATGCTAGTGGGAATGTAATTTAGTAGATGGTGCATAAATGCTCAAAAGACTACATAGGCTACTTTGCATCTTTTTGTTTCCACATTGATCACTATTTAAATACAGGTATCTGAAGAAGTGTGTGTGCATTGCACACGAAAGCTCATACCAATAACAAACTTAGTTGGTCTCTAAGGTGCTACTGGAAGGATTTTTTTTATTATTTTGTTTCAACTATGGCAGACCAACACAGCTACCTACCTGTATTTAAATACACCCATTGTAAATAATAATAATAATAATAATAATAATAATAATAATAATAATAATAATAATAATAATAATAATACACTGCCTTAAAATTAGTCAAAGGCAAATGCTAGGCATTTAAGACTGCTTTTATAGCTTGTTCCTCTAGGTAATAGTGATTTCTGTCACTGAGGCTATATTCCTAACATAACACTGTGAATTCAAGGCATATTTCTGTCCTCCAAGACAAAGGTCTTTGATAGGGCTTAATTTGCTTAGCTGCTTTCCAGTAATGTTGCTACACTGACCAAACAGGGACTGACCTGAGCCTTCTGCAGCTAGCATGCCTTTTATCAGCTGAAGTTAACACCAACAGAGATTAACAGAAAAGCCTGATAAGACTGTTTTCTCTTCAATGAGCTTCTAATGATGTATGCAGATGGCAAGGTTTAAGGAATGAAACAAGCACGTACTGTACTTGGATTGGTAACACACAACAGATTCTCCTCCACTTTGAGCCTTGCTGACCCTTGCTTTCTTCAACCTAGCCACTCATAAGGTAAATTAAATTGCTTTTTCAGTTTTTATTTCAGCTCCAACCACTTTTTATTATTTACATCTGGTGGTCTCCTTATTTATGTCCCTTTCCACTTCCTTACAACACTCCCTTACTCACAGGACTGCAATGCATTATGGTTCTTCATTCTCAGCAGGAGAACACTACACTGTCTTCAAACAAATAATTAAGGGGAAGGTTAAAGGGGTTCACCTAAAGGTCATATCTTTGGAAACTCGTCAGAATGTATACATTAATTTAAAAAGGGGGGCATCCTCTTAAGATTTTTTTTAGGGGAGTTTACACAACAATACAGAAGACTTGGACAATTCATAATCCTTTGACCAAAGGGATACAAAACTGGCTTTTATGAACATACACAATTAAAAACCCTAGCCTGTGAGGCTAATGTTAATTAATTCAACAGGTCAACAGGACAGAAACTTTGGAAGAGGGTTTTGAAAATCTGCTCTGCACTTGCGTATTCTGTGCATGTGCCAGTCAATCATTTCCTAAAATGTAACACACACACACACACACACACGGGGGGGGGGGAGGGAGAGAGGACTTGTCCAGAATTTATCTGTGTGAGAGCTGCTAATTGATTCAACAGATATTTTTTGAGGAAACAGTGGAAACCCTAGGTCAGTGGTTCTCAAATTTGGGGCAGGCCCCCCTGGGGGTACAAGTCATCTGGAAGGGGGTGTTCAAAGTTCCAGGGAGGGAGATGATTCCACAAGAGGCAGAACAAAAGCCACTTGCCTCCAAACAACAAACATTTTAATACTGCAGTCACCAAAGCTGCTGTACCAAAACCTGAAAAGAAGCACACAGAAGCTTCCGGTCTCAGGAAATCTTCATTCTGCCTTGAGTGGCTGGTTTTAGGAGGAAGACAATGTTCTAGATGTCTTCTAATGCCAGCATGGGAGGTGTGCCCTAGTTCACAGATCCTTACAAACATAGCTGTGCTCAAAAATTCTGTGTGCTTTCCTGCAAATAAATGGCTGCCCAATTATAAATAAATGGCACCTCAAGTGTGTGAGGTTTGGAAGACTGTGTTCAGCGTAGAAAGGGGTGGGCAAGTTCACCATAACTGGCAATGTCCTTCAGCTGTGAAATGCTCTCCCTAGAGAGGTTCACATGGCACCCACATGCATGTGTTTGTGGTACAAGGGAAGAAAACTTTATTCTCCCAAACTTTTAAATAATTTTAACAACCTTTTAGTATATTTTATCATCATTTTTAGCACTGTCGTTTCTGGTTTACCTTTCCAGTGTGGCTTTAGCTTTTCACTGTGTAAATGAATTGTTTTTAGGCACTGCTATTCTTTTGTGGTATTCATCCACTGATGAAGAACGTAAGAAGACCATGACAGATCAGACCAATGGCCCATCTGGCCCAGCAGCCTGTTCTCTCAGTGGCCAGCCTGTCTGTAGCTGTTGAGGAGACTGGCCTGTAGGTTCCTAGCCAGAACCAGCTGTCTATATCAGGGGTCAGCAAACTTTTTCAGTCCACTGTCCCTCAGACCTTGTGGTGGGCCAGTCTATTTTTGGGGGGTGGGTACCCAGAGATACATTTTAAATAAAAGGGCACATTCTACGCTGGTTCCCGGACCGTCCGTGGACCGGATTTAGAAGGCGATTGGGCCAGATCCGGCCCCCGGGCCTTACTTTGCCTACCCATGGTCTATATAATGGAATGTGGGTGATGTTCTGATAATTAAGAAGGGCTATAATGGTTGTGATGCACTTGGTAAAAGCCCTTGGGGTTGTGGTAATTTAAGAGCCCTAAACTAAATGCTGCAAAACACAGAAGCTTTCTGAGCTGAGCTGAGTCAGGAAGGAATTGTCTATAGTCTATGGCAGGCATAGGCAAACTCGGCCCTCCAGATGTTTTGGGACTACAACTCCCATCATCCCTAGCTAACAGGACTAGTGGTCAGGGATGATGGGAGTTGTAGTCCCAAAACATCTGGAGGGCCGAGATTGCCTATGCCTGGTCTATGGACATAACTCAAGCCCAGCTGAAAGACATGGGATGATTGCCAATGAAGCCATCTAGAACTTGGTGGCTTGGATGAAGGTGATACCCTGCAAACATGAATAAGTAGCCTACTGAAGTAACCATAGATGATTCTGGGAATAATTTTATTTCTCCATTCTGAAAAAGAATATCTGCTGCTTGTTGAAGAACAGATGTTGAAGTGGTAATTCAAGGAAATAGTGTAAGGAGTAAAAGTGTCAAGTGAAAGTAAAAGTGAGAATCCAGTGATCCAGGACAAAAGAATCCCAGGTATTAACAATGTTTAATAGTACAGTTGTACCTCTTGTTACGAATGCTTCAGGATGCGTACAACATGGGTTACGAATGAGCTGAACCTGAAAATAACGGAACGCGTTACTTCCGGGTTTGGCGGTTCACGCATGCGCAGATGCGTCAAATGATGTCACGCGTATGTGCAGAAGTGCCAAATCGCATCGCGCACACTTCAGGTTATGCATGTCATGTGTTACGAACGGGGCTCCAGAACGGATCCCGTTCATAACCAGAGGTACCACTGTATTGAACTAAAGAGCTGGATGAAATATTGAGAGAATCAAAGGTTCCACTTGGAATAAGTTATGGCTTGATCTACCGGTAGTTTCAAAGGACACCAGGGGTGTACTGGCAGTCTGTAAAAAAATAAAAATAAAAATAATTCTCACCCTAAGAGGACAGAATAGCACAATTGTATAGGTTGGTACTATGATAAAGGGCACTGATGTATTGCACCCTCTATTTCCCCAACACCAACAGTCATGTATCCCTCACCAGTATTATTAAAATTAACAAAAGTAGTTAAGATGCTTAACAGGAAAATGTCACATGGGGAAGAAGTCTTTAAAGGCTGATCTGCCATTGGAGCTTTGTTTCCTCCCACCATTGAGACTCATGTTCTTCCTATGTACCACTCAGAGAAGCTGACCATATTTGCAGCCTACTTTTAAGTAGAACAGAAATGCTGCATTGCTGGTGGTACGGTAGGTATCCTATCACAGCAGCCTTAGGTACAGTAGACACCACTTGCAGCAGTCCTTTTGATGACATGGCTGTAGAAATCAGCAGTAATGGTACTGCAGCAAGAAGAGTTGATGCCAACATTATGTGTATCAGTACTAAATGATGCTTGGAAGTGCTATGGTCAGAATGAATGCTGATTGTGCTACAGGCATTCACACCAATGAAACTGTTGCAGGCGGATCTGGTGAAAACATATCAGTTATGAGCGATGGGTCCTAGGAAGAAGGGTTTGGATTTGATATCCCGCTTTATCACTACCCTAAGGAGTCTCAAAGCAGCTATCATTCTCCTTTCCCTTCCTCCCTCTCAACAAACACTCTGTGAGGTGAGTGAGGCTGAGAGACTTCAAAGAAGTGTGACTAGCCCAAGGTCACCCAGCAGCTACATGTGGAGGAGTGGAGACACGAACCCTGTTCCCCAGATTACGGGACTACCGCTCTTAACCACTACACCACACTGGCTCTAGGAATGGTGTTCGGTGTCTGTAATGGATAATATGAATCCCAAACAGGATCTTAAGAAATCACATCCAAGTAAGTATAGAAGTAGAAACAAAAGCTGGCCTATATGAAGAACAGAAGGATCTCAGCCCATTTTCCACAATAAGTGATTCCCCCCCCTCGATTTACTAAAATTTGAATTAAGATCAATAACTTAATTGTTCAAGAGCCACTGAATAGCCTTCAAAAGGGTTATTACTTTTAACCATTACCATCATTAGAGACTAATCAGAAACTTATACATGGAATTTTCTGAATTCCTTTTCCATTGCCCCCTAGTTTTAATTCAAGTGGAGCCTTTGGAGATATTCATTTCTAGCACTAAAAGAGGGAAAGGATTATTTTTTGTTCATGAATAGTAGTGTGCAAAAACGGTGATAATTCATTCACAATATGTAAGAAGCATTTTCCCTCAGGTTTTTGTTCCAGCTCACTGTATGGCACTGACATTTTCAGTAGAGGGCTGGCATGACTTAAGCATGCAAAACAAATCCAAATTTGTTCACTTTTAATGGAAAAATTAATCTTTGGCCAACTGACATTTCAAAATTTGGAATGTACATATGACATGGGTCCTGCTGAGAAATTTAATCATTTTCAAATTGAATCAAATCCATTTTTTATTAAAAAGTCACCCTATTTTTCAGCAAAACACTTATGATAAAATCTTAAATGGTCATAGTGCATGAGGAAAGAACTGTAGTATTTTATTTTAAAGATATCATAGATTTCAATAGAAAAAGCTTCTGAATTATATGTGAAACATTTGCGTGCCCAATCTTCATGAGCTCTTATCCCACCACGACACACCATTTGTAAGTGAAGCAAGAACATAAATTTCTTTGCCACGTTTGCTTATAAACAGATACTCTCACATAAGTTAAACAATTATTCCTGGACTGTAATCCTAGAGTGGGATTCAACTAATGTTTACTAAGAGTACATCCATTGAAATTAATAAACCTAACTAAGATAGGTCCTTTAATTTCAATGGTTCTACCTTGAGTAAGTTTAGCTGACTAACACCCCTAAACACATTTGCCATGGTTGCTTTGCCTATGCCCCTTTGGTTTTCCTTGGTGCCTTGACATAATTTGAACATTGTGTTGAACTATATTGAATATTGAATAAAGGCAGTCTGTGAGCTGATTTCTGAATCTTTCTCTTAGAAACATAGAAGGTTGGGCATTTGCCCAATACTCCAACTGACTCATACAAATTAATGCAGCTGTGTCTGGGAACAGTCTTACATGGTGATCTTGTGCCATAAAACCACACATTACCATGGCGAAAAGAAAGGAAGCATGTATGGTTTTCACATTTCTAGTATACATAAACATAAGGCATTTTCATTTTCATTATTTGGTGAATTGTGCTTCCTCGTTCATTTATACCACAATCCTATGTATGTTTTTTTCAGAAATAAATCCCACTGTCTTCAATGGAACTTACTTTTGAGTACAGTTAAATAAGGTGCTGATCAGTCAAGAACACCATTATGAGATTGATCCACTTGATGCTGAAAAGCTCCAATGAAATCCTCTGTGCCCAATATAGCACCCAGTAGTTTTCTATACCTATGTAGCCATACTGACCCTTGGCCATCTTGTTATGGTAACCTACCAATATTTTATTCCACGTTGAGCTCTTTGTCAATAACAACTTATTTCACAAAATGTCAGGCTAACATCATTTGATGACTCTGCTATGCAAAAGAAAATAATTAAATAGACCCTAAGCTACTTGTTGAAATAATGTATACACACTTTCTAAAATGGAAATTGAGATTCCCGGAGTTCTTTTCCAGGTACCAAATATTCAATTTCATGTGAATTTCTTTTCATGCAGAATCAAATCTGATGAACAGTATCTGGCATGAGCTATTATGGCTACTTGGTAATATTTTGACAGGCTTAAGCATTTGCAAACCATATATTGTTCTGATGTGCTTAACATAGCATAGAGTAAATCTGTTAAAGGTTCATAGATATTTGTCTATGTGTTATTATATTTGCAGGGTATTATGGCACTTTGAAACATGTAAATCCTAGGGCCCCACACACCCCAACACCCTATCTACTACAGAAAATATGCAATTTTCACTTCAGGAAACTGAAATTCATATATTTATTGCATCTATAACTGACAAATTCCAGGACTGTCTTGTTCAGCTGATTTGCTTCTTCTGAAACGCAAACATGAAATTTAATCTCTCTTCTTTTGGCACATATTTGTAATGATAGTAGTATTACTATTGGAGGTTTCCCTTCACAGTAGTCATGAATATTGTGCATTCTATGAAGCCATAGTGGCTATACAGCATGTATTTTAGAACAGGCTGCCAAATATTTCTTGTACTAAAAAGGAATACTTGGGGCTGAATCTGCTTGTGTATGGTGCCTGGTATTGAAGAAATCTCAGGAATGAATGCAAGCCAGGTACTATTCATACATTCTCCAAGCCAAGAGTCCACATAATTGGGTTGGCCTTGGTTGGTCAATCATTATTTGTGGGTTCCAGCAACACCACCTATTCCGCAAGTCCTCTGCACACTCCAGGATTTGAAAGCAGTATCCATCTCCAAAGCCTGGTATGAAGCTGAGAGGCTGACCCCTTCCCTTCCCTTATGTTCTCTATGCAGACCAGAGAACACGAGAGTGGTGCAGGGTATAGCTCTCCTACACACAGCAGGATCTATTTATCCTGGACTTTTGCTTCTTTGATGTGTGAAGAGCTTGTGGGTAAAAATTGCATCCTTTATTCTGTTTAAGGAACTAGGAAAAGGTGGTCACCAGGAAGAGAGTCATGGTCCCAAAAGGCCACATTTCAATCGGTGTGCAAAGTTGAACAACATTCTACATGCCGCCTCCCCTGCTGAATGTAAGCACAATGAGGTATACGCCTTGTTCATTTTAAGTGAACTGTATAATTTCACATTGTGAGGTTTTAAGGATCTGGATGAATATTTTGGGTGCCTCCAAAGAGCTACCTTAGACATACTTAAAGAAATTTGGGTATGCCTTGTGGGTTTTTTTTTTTGCATTTCTTTTGAATAACAACTCTCAATACTGTATCCCTTTTAAATATTTTTATTTTTGGAAAGTATCATTATTTGCAAAAGGAGTGTGGAATGGGTGCACGATTTGAGAAAGACTAGCCCAGCATGCAGAACTGGTTGAACATGGCTCTTTGGACACAGGGCTTTGCGTATGAAAGATATCTATGTAACATCTTTCCAGTGACTCAGAATAATGCCAAGTTTCCCTCCCAATAATACAAACAACTTGGGAGGCGTTGTTTTTTTCATTGGTACTGTGGGAATTAACCCCTTGCCTTCCTCTTTACCATTGTCTTCGATCCTGGTTGGGGGCTGCTGCAGCAGCAACTATTTATTTACAGAATTAACAACATGTGTAGTTTGGCCCTAAATGTGTGATTTTTGAGTGGCCTACAGAAGAGGCTTTTCTGGAGTACTGGAATCCAAAATATTAAATTAATAGTTTTAGTTTAATTTACAGTTTATAGTTTATTTTATACCTTTCAAACAATCCTTAATTATTAAACACACATTTCTTTTTCTTGGCTGAAATCTACTAATCTCAGTTCATTTCATTCTTTTCTCTCAATAGAATTAGGTATCCATTTCCATGTATATAGTTTTATAACAAAGGATGATACACGGATTTCTTTAGGATGACTGTGCCATACCAGGCTACATGACATTCATTCTGTAAGTATATTTAAAGCTGCTTTAACTCACTTGGCTACAAACAAGTCCAAAAGGCTATAGAGTACATAATACTTGAAAAGTCAGAGAAAGTTAGAAGGAAGACTTCATTTACTTGAAACACTTTTTACTGCAAATTTTGTGGGCATTCAAACAAAGATTAGGGGACCTTAACAATGGCAATGACTGATTCATGACTAGATGGGCACTATGATACCATAGATGGTCAATGCAAACAGCTTCTTCTTCTTCTTCTTCTTGATTAAACTTATACTTCTGTAGTGCCAGCACTACAGAAAATAATAGTACCCCCTGTGATAGTATGCCTACAAAAACATCATTATTTTCCTGTTTAAGGTGGGTTTTTTTTTGGTTTTGTTCTAAAGCACTACAAAGTTCCAAAACTCCCATTAGGGCAAAACTTTTATTACACCAACCAAAATGTAACAAAATTGTGTGCAAACTTTTGAGTTCACAATAACTCTTTATCAGGCTAGTTCCCACTTCCTATGGGTCAATGTTGACAGGTGGACAGAATTGCCCACCTGTCAATTGACACCTATCATAGTTCAAAGCAGTTTGCCAGAACCACTGATCAGTGGCAACTTCCTTTGATAACCTGCTTTTACTGTCAATCAGCTGATTGGTGCTGGGAGTGCACTTTCAAAGTCATGATTGGCAGTTGCAGGGAGCCCCTTTGAAGTACTTTTGGTGCACTAAGGAGTTTCTAATAGGGAAACATAGTACAGTCCTAAATTGGACATTCCTAAGCTTCACGACTGGACCTGATGGTCAGGGGTCCCTTTACCTTTACCTTTTAAGCTTCCCTTGGACCTGTTCCTATATAATTGAGTTTATTTTGCCTTTTTTTAGTGAAGAGGAAAGAATGGGACTGGTAAGTATCTGAAAAAGATATGAGAATGTAGGCAAAATTGACATTTTTATTACTGCAACGCATGCGAGCCAGCTTAGGTTAATATGCTTCCATTTTTAAAGATCCTGTTGCATGCTTTTATAAATATTTGTATAGTTCCTTCGGCCTAACTGTTTAATATCAGACACGAGAGTTATTCCTAGGTATTTAAAGCCACCATGGGCTCTTGGACTGGGCTATTATTATTATTATGGCGGTTTGCAATACAAAAATATATATCATAATAATAGACAAGAGCAGTAATCCCCCGCACATTGTGAGACACGAAATGTATCCATTTCCTACAAAAGAGACATAAAACTTTGATTCACAAAGTGAAAAGCAGTATATAAATTTTTGAAACAAACCAACAAAATGTAATCAGCTTCATGTAGCAAGGGCCAGGGTTATGATTCAGAAAATTGAGCTCTATTTAGCTCAGTGTACGCAGCTAAAATGAAATTTACACAAAACATACAGACTTGGCAAAACCACTCCCCCTGGCACTTTTTTTTTGCGCTTTTGGCCAAGATTCAAGCATGGATACATTCATACACATTTGGATGCAAACATATCTTCATCAGGAAAACACTGAAAGGCACATGCTGAGTCCCTGGTTTTTTTAAATGAAATTTTAAACTCCAAATCTAAATTTCTGTCAGCAACATAAAAATGTGGAAAAGAAAATGCATATTTGCCTCTCAAAATTTGGTCCAGCTCTATGCATTTTCCAAGTCCTTTTCCTGCATCTCTTGTACCAATATGTTCCACTCATAACACCAGACAGAGGTTCCCAGTGACCTCTGCCAACATATATACTAGGAAGCCATGAGATGGAGCCAAACTATAGGGTTCTGTGTAGAACTCAATGAAGTTAGATGAAACAATTCCTGGAAATATGGTGTGCAGCAGAACCCTACACATCATTTACTTGGAAGTAATCCCACTATTTAATAGGATTTAATCCCAAATCAATGTGCACTACATTGAATCTTTAGGCTATAGTCCTATATAAACTTACCTGGGAATCTTACTGAATTCAGTGGGACTTACTTCTGAGTAGACATGTATAGGATTATGCTGTTATATTAGTGTCACAGTTTTATCAGGAACATATATGTGCCATATACTCTGTCTCAAATGGAAGACTTTTCAGACAAACACTGCTAATAAATTATCTAATTATAACATGCTGTGGAATTCTGGTAGCTATTTAATGAATAGGTGCTTCTTTATTTATTTTCTGGTGGTTTTTTAAAAAATCGAACAGCACAATGCTACATGTGTCTACTCAAAAGTAAGTCCCGCTGTGTTTACTGGTGATTGTTCCCAGAAAAGTATGAATACAATTGCAGCCTAATAAAGCTATAAAACTGAACAGTACAAGTCCATTTTGCATTAAAATTATAATAATATAATGTAATAATCCACGATCCTGGATTATAAATATACTGTGAATCCCCACAGTGAATAAATAACCAGTTGCAGAAATAAATAAATCTCCTAATATTAAGTGTAATAAAGAATTGCTACTACAGAAAGACATTGACAGACACCGATTTCCGTTATGAGCTTTCAAGAATTTTTAACCTATGTAGAAAATTATTTTTTTATTTCCCCTGGAAATCTGAATGGTAATAAACACTATTCTGTGAATGTAATCACATCTGATGCCACATAACAAAAC
This sequence comes from Lacerta agilis, assembly GCF_009819535.1. Classification (NCBI taxonomy): domain Eukaryota; kingdom Metazoa; phylum Chordata; class Lepidosauria; order Squamata; family Lacertidae; genus Lacerta; species Lacerta agilis. The sequence continues at coordinate 37,810,786 of NC_046312.1, forward strand.
ATCTCAGCAGGTCATGTTTTCCAAAGTAATGTCTGCTTCCTTTCTATAATGGCATTAGATTATTCATAAGCAGTTATTTATCACACTGTAAGAGAGATCTTTCATAGGTACTTGAAAGGAAGGGAGGAGACAAACAGAAAGAGTTCCTTAGCTATTCACATCTTAAAGATAAAATGCTAAGTCAATAGACATGTTGTAGTATATTGCCTCATCCTGCACATGATTTATTGCAGATGAGAATCAACTAGAAACTGAATTACTTTGAAAGTTTTACTGCTGATGTTAAAATTCCAGCTCTGTATACATACATTTTATAGAGGCACTAAGTACAGCTTTTGGAAATTTGAAACCTCTTATTTTGAGGTTATGTACATTGGAATAACCACTGCATAAAACAGAAACCTTTCATATAATTCTTAAACTGACCACTCAACCATTTATGTTGCTGCCATAGCTTAAATTTCTGGGGGGGAAACACACATATTTTCGTAGCATTTAGACAAATTATTGGCAATTGTGCTTATTCCAAACCAAATTAGGTTTTTGAATGTTTTATATAAACAATTACTAAGGGATATTAATTTTCAAAGCTAGTATCTGTTTGCTTTTTGGTATTTATGATAAAATTTGATGAAATTTAAAAGCACTTTCAGAGGAAAATAAGCTTAGTAATAATTTCCCCCAAATGTGTAAGCATGCTTAGAAACAACCTGCTAGATACATTTGAACAGATCAAGGTGCTCTTGCATGTCTTGTATTATAGGTATCTCTGATTAGCTTGTCATCTACTCTGAAGAAGATGTAGCCCAATTCTCCTATGCTGTATAGCAGGCCAGCTGTTAGCTGTCTGTCAAGCACCTAAAGTGGACAAGTAGTCCAGGAGCAAAAATGTCACTCCTTTGATCTGGCAAGGAGCAGCTGCTGATTTATAGAGTAGGACTTTGTTCTTCCGTTCTATTTTACTTTCTTTCCTAAGGCAGAACCACAAAATCCAGGAGAAAAAAAGTGCCGTTCTCTGCAACATCAACAAGCTCTGACAACTGCAACAGGGTTTTTCTTGGCCCTAACAAAGCTCTCAGGCATCTCCTTTGACGCTCACCTTTCCCTCCCCCCCTTCTTCTTTTTGCAATGCGGTAGTTATTGTTTAATTCAGCTTCTGTAAATGGAATGGACTGTGGCCAGCAAGCCTGGGGCATAAACACACCTGTATGAAAGAAGTCTTATTGTAGCAACCATCTACATCCAACCTGCACATGCACTGCTGGTTCTTGAGTTCAGAAGCTATGCTCCATTTTCCTGACAGCAAATTTTGCCCTAAGTAAACTATGCTTTTTGTATCCACTGTCCTGTCTTGACCATGCTTGTACATTTTTCCATAACTATTAAAATCTTCAAATCTGAAGGCAAAAGGATTAAGGCATGGAAATATATATTTTACCTGCCTGTCAACTCAGTGGACTTCAGGAAATTTGTTATGAACATGCCCAAGTCTTTCAAATCTATAGCCAACACCAACAAAAAGGGACTCCGTGCTGAAAAACTGACGTGTGTTGATCTTTAAGGTGTTCATGCTGGTTTAGGGACATGGTTAATATACTAGCAGCCACAAGCAGGTAATACAGAATTGATTTATTAAGGATTATTGGGGGAAAGAACATTATAAAGAGTAGGTTTTAATATAATAAAAATATTGAAAGCATGACCTGGCTTGACCCGTAAGGGTCAGCTGGTTTAAGAAACAGATCACCTTTTATGAGGTGCTGAGTGATCCTCTTTCTATCCTAGAAGTTAAAGAGCACTATTTTAAGAAATTCCTTTATAGGAATCAGGCTCTTAATATCTTTATTGGCTGTTCTTGATTTTTAAAGCTATGGATTTTAAAGTTACAGAAGTAAGCATTGCAGAGTAGATGGACACAAACCTCTATACATTAGTAGTGTAGAGAAAAATATTTTATTTTTTTTAAGGATCATGACTAACTTAAGTGTCATTTATTTCAATGGGTCTAAGTAGTCAGTCGTGATAGTGGAAGTGAGAGCTGGACCATAAAGAAGGCTTATCGCCAAATAATTGATGCTTTTTGAATTATGGTGCTGGAGGAGACTCCTGAGAGTCCCATGGACTGCAAGAAAATCAAACCTATCCATTCTTAAGGAAATGAGCCCTGAGTGCTCACTGGAAGGACAGATAGTGAAGTTGAGGCTCCAGTACTTTGGCTACCTCATGAGAAGAGAAGACTCCTTGGAAAAGACCCTGATGTTGGGAAAGATTGAGGGCACAAGGAGAAGGGGACGACAGAGGATGAGATGGTTGGACAGTGTTCTCGAAGCTACCAACATGAATCTGACCAAACTGCGGGAGGCAGTGGAAGACAGGAGTGCCTGGCGTGCTCCGGTCCATGGGGTCACGAAGAGTCGGACATGACTAAACGACTAAACAATCAGGGTCTTTTCCAGGGAGTCTTCTCTTCTCATGAGGTGGCCAAAGTATTGGAGCCTCAGCTTCAGGATCTGTTTGCTTCAATACCTTAAAAATTAGAGTGAAGACATACAAATACACCATCTTAAACATGTATCTGAATAAGGCAGTTTTGGGCGCCTTTGGACTAAAAAGTGATATATAAACAACAACCATACCAGTCAGTAAGTTATACTGAATTAAATTGCAATGCATTAAAAAGGAAATGCAAAGGAATGCAAAGATTTATCTCACTGAAAATTTAAAAATCCTTTGTGAACGTAAGAGTTAGATCGGCTGGCAAAGGGGGATTTGTGTCTCCCTCTCTTGTATCTTCAGTAGTTGTTCTATTCTCTGCTCTTTTCAGTGCAACTATATTATTATCTACAAAATTTTTAGCATCATCGTAATCATAAAATATATATTTTATAGTTTTATAAATCACCAGAGGCTTAGCAGAATCCAGTAATGCCACATCTGCTTTAATCCTAGTAAATTCTAGCCTGAGAGAGTCTAGTATGTGGAATATGTCATCACTGTTTCCTGAAAGATTCAGGAAATACATCATCTCCTTGATTCCTGAAAATGCAATACAAATACAACAATGAGCAATTGGCAGAAGGAAAGCTTACAGTGCAATCCTAAACATGTTTACTCAGAAGTCAGTGTTAACAAATTCAATGGGATTTACTTCTAAGTAGACATGCACAGAATTGCTGTAAATGTATAGTTTGTATAGGGATTATCAAACAGGTATTACTATGTCTGTCAAACAAATATCTCTTGATCACCTGTTTATTCTGCCAGTGCTGCTGTTTGAAGATAGGTAAACTTCTTGCACCCTGAACCTACCACATATTCTTGAGCTGATGCCCAAATTCAGCTATCCAGATGCAAACACAAATCTGCCTACCTCACTACCAGTGCTAACCAGTCACATTAATTTAACTATATAAACAGAGGTGATCTAACCTAAAGAGATCATGCTCAGCCTTTTTGCTGCTGGGTTAAATTTTAAGTTGTATACACTTCCGGCGGCGACGCAATCGCCGGGTGGTCGAGGGCTGCTTCGGGTCCGAAGCGCCCTGTCCATCCCGGGGGTTAGGAGCCCCGCTACCGCAAAGCGGGGCTCCGGTTGGGGTGCGGGAAGAGCGTCCCGCACCCTGGGCTCCCCGGCAGCGCCCGCGGAGGCTCCGAACCCTTCCCTCGCTCCCCTGTAAGGGGGGAGTGGGGGTGAAGGGACAACGGAGCCGGGCTTCGGGGACATGCCCCAACCGGGATGCAAATGCGGCGACAAAGCCCGCGGTGAGCGTCTAAGTTCTACCTGTGAAGAATGGAGCTAAAGGAACCCGGTGGTCGTGAGTAAAGAATCTGATTAGAAATCGTGCTTTTGGAACGATCCGGGGGGAAGGAGAAAGGCAGCCTGCCTCCCTCCCTTCGAGCTGAAGAATGTAACCAATTTGAGTGATTACTGCTACAGAACTGGCTACAATGTATTTAAAATTGACACATGAGACTGGCAAACTCTTTTTTTGGGAAGCTAACTAGAGGAAAATATCTCCATTTAAAGTTGCGGTATTTGCGCTCCAGCTCAGAAAAATGGCGACGAACAAAGAGGGGAGTAGAAATATAACACCCACTTCCTCCTCCTCTGCCAGTATGCTGGGCTTCGTCCTTGAACTGGTATTGAACTCTGGACTAACGGATGAACAGAGACTCACTGCCTTGAAGGTGGAACTGCTTTATAGAAAAGTCAAAGTCTTGTGTGGGGGTCTGAAAGGGAACCAATTGCCCACAGAGGAGGCTTTTAAAACTTTTGACACTTTGGAAGAAAGCCTTGCCAAGGAGTTGAGAGGGTGGATGGAAAGATGGAGAGAAATGAGTGAGCTACTTCGGAGAAGAAATTCGCTTTTTGGGGGTGGCAGCCCCAAGGCGACGTCAAGATTTCTTATATCCAGTCCCCGAGGTGTGAGCTCGGGGGCCAGGGACAGAGAATTAAGGTATCTACAAGAAGAAAAGGAATGTTACAAAGAACCGAAGAAGCTGAGAGATGATGAGATGGACACCTCTGAACTCGTGGCAAGGAGAGGTTTGGACTGTGCCTGGATCTGTGGACGTTGGGAGAGGGAAGCTACATGGATGTTCAGTGCTGATGCCACTAGGAGAAGAATAATGGACAGAGGGGGTGTGGGGTGAAGCATTAAATAAAACTTAAAGTAGCCTGATACGGTAAATTGAAATCGGAGGGCGAACACTGTCAACAATATTTTGTTATACTCTTTATTTGAACATGAAAGGAGATATTTCAAGTTTTTATGTTATTAGCAGCAATCTTAAGGATAGAAGAGATAGATTTGATGCGAATGATTTGTGAAGATCTGAGAGGTGGAGTATAAGTAAAGTGAATTTAAGTGGATTAAGTTTATGGATTAAGAAGAGTAAGATTAAGATGTAGATTAAGATAAGAAATCGATAAGATTAAATTAAGAAGAATTATGACGAGGTATCATTATGGCGATGCATTCTTAGTAAAATGTTGAAGATATAATGGAATGTAACTATATAATTGAATTTAATTTCTTTTTTCTTTTTTCAGGAGAAATGGTTATAAAATAGATTAAGGATATAAAATCGAAGGTGAAAAGGCAGGGGAAGTCAATGGTCAAGATATGGAAATAGAAATTTTTTTTTTTTTAGAAAGATGTAATAAGAAAACTTGACATTGTTTGTATTTGTTTTATTTGTTTTGCATTTGTTTAATTGTAGGTGTGGGTGTGGGTATATGTTGTTATAGAAAAATGCCAATAAATTCTTATTAAAAAAAAAAAAATTTAAGTTGTATACAGTGGTACCTCTGGTTACATACTTAATTCCTTCCGGAGGTCCGTTCTTAACATGAAACTGTTCTTAATCTGAAGCACCACTTTAGCTAATGGGGCCTCCCGCTGCCGCTGCGCCGCCAGAGCACCATTTCTATTCTTATCCTGAAGCAAAGTTCTTAATCTGAAGCGTTATTTCTGGGTTAGCGGAGTCTGTAACCTGAAGCGTATGTAACCCGAGGCACCACTGTATAGGGTAATATAGGATATAATGCACAATGTCAAATATTGTAAATGAGATTGACTTCTTGCCCTACATACAAACAAGGTGGCAAATAGAATATGTAAACCAGGTAAGCAGGTACAGCACCAAACACAACATGAGCGGCAAGAAGGGACAGTCTTGCTCTATAAGGATTGAACCTCATTGGCCAGGCACCATACCCAACAATCTGCCAATTCTGAATATCTGTACCTGATGTTGGGGGCATGAGACAGGATGGAATTCCATTGGTATACTATCCACATCATTGCCTAACTATATCCCTGCTGAAGTATCAACAGATGGTCTCAAACACACAAATAAGATAATGAATGTACAAAATGATCAAAAATGGGGAAAGGGCAGCACAGATAAATGTTTGCAAACAGAGAATGATTCTGCTGGCTCAGAATGATGAATATGCAGGATTGGCCACCATATTCAGAAGGTGGGAAAATTCTGTATTTTGTATACCATTTAAATGTATATAAATATAAAATTGTCCATTGTCTTAACATTGAAATATTTTTTTAAAAAAGAAAAAGCAACGAGGAGAAAACACAGTAGAAATGTGTTTGAGGATGCCCAAGAGACTAATTTATTGCTAATATATTTGTCAATTCTATTTCCCAAGTTTTAAGTCCGTCAGTATAAAGTGACAATGTGTAAAACATTAACTTATTTTCATGAGTGCACCACTTACTGGGAGAGCTTGTTAGTCAAAACAATCTACATAATGTTTGCTATAGAAGTTACACGTAGCAACTTCTTACAGCAATTCGGACTCCCAAACCCCTATTGGCAGTTTGTACTCTTTTACGTAAGGCTTGAATTCTGTGAAGTGCATTTATGTTCCTGGCTACTTATCAGTGTAGTCCTATATACTTTCTCAAAAGTAAGCCTCACTGAGTTCAGTGGAGCTGTCCCCAGATTGACTTTTTGATTGTATGTGGTCTTTAACAGGAATAATATTCTTATTTCTTTATGTCCCTGTACACATTTTACACAAGCCTACAGAGAAATTACACTCAATTTGAGGGCCCACTGATTTATCATAGCTGTATGTACATCCTTTCCTGTGTCTGAATTTAATGTTCTGAACCTTAGGGATTTAAAAGAGCAAAATAGAAGTAGGGACAGACACAGAGGCACTACACCAGAGGTCCTCATATGTCTGAATCCTACACTGCAACTTGTTGTTAATTCAGTGTTGGATATCTTTTATTTTTTACACATTTTATTGGACATCAACTTACAACTGATGTCTTTTTCTAGTTAAACAGTAAATGCGCTGTTAGTTTTAGTTGTATATTCCTAATATTTCTGCTCAAGATGGCACTTGTGTTGCCAGGACATACCATTCTCCTGCAATGTAAGTAGAGTATGGTTTCCAGTATGAATTTTGCATTACATCTCACCAATGTACACCCATTAGTCCTGTAACTGAATTGGGTTGTGTAAGTTATCACAGGCCAGTCCTCTTGAATGCACCATTTATAAACCCTAGAATTCATGCTAAAATACAAAGATGCCAACATTTAAGTAGGCATGTTTAATATACAAATAATGTGTGCTATAATAGTTTTGCAACAATGCCAAGATATTTAACAGATATCAATATTTCAACCATTGTCTGCCCTTGATATAGAGCACCTAAGAAAACCAGTGTTTACTTAGAACAGCTTTAAACACTACTTGGCCCCAAAATTCTCTAGAAAAGGTCAGCATGGGTGAAGGGCTGGCTTTCTATAAGCAATCCTGTCATTCAGACTAACAGCAGTGATTCACTCACAGGAGGGAAAAAATGGCTCTATTGTTGGACTTATTGACTCCAGGGAGGGCAGCTACTCTATTATTACCATAGAGTGCTCACAACCTGAGCTCTGTGTTGGTCCACTTAAAATTACTATTTGCTGTGAAGGATTGGCAAAGCAATTCTTAAAATGATGGGGTGAAAGTAGGAGAAGCTCCACTAGGAGCTTTTCTTTTCCTTTAAGCAGGAGTGAGCAATGCATGATTCTTTTTGAGCCTGACCCACTTATTACCTTTTGTTCAGTTGTCTTTATTAACATATTAACTGACTAGATTGCCTTTAGAAATAAATAAATGCATTTCATTAGGTAATTATATCACAATAGCCTCTTATTAGGAAGGAAGCAATGTTCAACCCAAACACTAAAATATATACAACCTGATGGTCACAGTATATGCAGTGTACAAATATACAGTACAAACATACAAAAGTCTGTAAACCTAAGGGCATTTGTGCAAATTACAAACTTTCATAACTTTCAATCATTTAGGTGTTTAAAAAAATTAATTAAGCAGATGCCAAAATTACCACTGTTTCATAATTTGGTTAATGTTCACACCTTACTGATGTTGCATGATAGTGCAATGGCAATGGTATTCTCCTATATAATTTTCTCCTAAATTATTTAGATTTGCAATGCCTCCCCCCCCCCATGGCATTTTAAAACTCAACCAAAGTGGACAATTAAAAGAAGAGGAGATGAGAGTGTATAAGAACATTTTCAGTACACTGGTATATAGAAAGGTGAGGCAAACAGGCTAATCAGAATTTGTTTCCTATTAAAATCACCTTGAAGCTTGAAATCAAGCACCATGAAAACTTGTCACCTTGCTTATAGATTTAAACAGTAGTACATTTTTCTGTCATATCTATAAATGAAGGAATGCAAACTTTACCCCCTGCCCCAAAGTTTGCTTATTGTCTTTGAAATCCCTTCCTCACAAAAGCTTCGGCTGTCAAGAGGTTGCAAATGAAAAGTCAATACTGGCGCTGTTATGTCATATTACATCCCTTAGGCGATAAAGCTGAGTTTGCTCAGTATTTGGGGTTGCTTTTTGTTTTTGCAGCTTTAGCATTCTGCCTGCACACCTGCCTTCGTTATGATCCATTAAAAGACTTTTCATTACAAATAAGTCCATGAGAGGTCAAGATGTGGAATTTTCTATTACTTAATTCTGCTTTGTTTTCCTTGACAAACCATATCATCTGAAAAGTAGGATTACAGTATAAAATATTTAATAAAAATACATGCATTTTTAGTATACTAGTTCAATATGAATACCATTGTGGACTTGAAAGGTAAATAGTCTGACCTAGTATAATGCAGCTTCCTTTGTTCCTAATCTAACAGATTAATTGTCTAAGTACAGTGAGGTACCGTAGTTTTTGTACAATCATGAAGTGCCCAATTCTGAATATCTTAATGTTTGAAAATAGCACATTTCTATAGCATAAAATGACTACAAACTCTAGAACTTGGAATTTACAACTTTTATTTCCTCAATAGTAGCTTCCATGCCATATGGCAACTACTTTTGAAACTCAGAAGTTTCAAACTAGTTTGTAATTCAGGATTTTGGTTGGATGTTCAAAGGTGGGTGGGGAGGCAGGGGAAGAAAAAAACTGGGGTTTGCAAGTTCTTAAGCATTTATAAAGTGCCTGTCTGCATTGTGGTTGTATATTTTAAAAAGCATCTTGTTACTGTATATTAATGGTTGCCCAAGAATGAGAAGGTAGCTACAGAGCTTGAACACAGCCCAAGAAAAAAGTAAAAGTTCTGCGCACAATTGGTATATAGTCCTAATTTTCCAGACTTGACAGCTGTAATAAACCTTAACCTCTACTTCCCCAACTTTCCTCAAGTGCAGCTTAAAATTCCACATGTGTTAGACCATCTAATGAACCAGCCATTAAAACGAAGCCACAGATCTATATCAATAGATTAGGAGGAAAATAAGTGTGAAGTAAATGGAAGTGCATTCTGGAATGACAGCAAGGGGAAGAAAGCCGATGATCATCAGTTTACAAAAGGAGATATATGAGATAACATATTCTGCACACCACCTCAATATAGACAGTATAGCAAAATCCAAGTAGAAAATAAGACTGATAATAACGTAACTGAACACATGAACTGTCATGCAAAGGCTAAACATGCCACAAGGAGCATGGAAGCTTCTTTCTGCTTTTTAAGATACAAGTTGGCTTAGTTAATGTTAACCGCAGTTTATTGATTAAATTAAATGACAAAATGAAGTTAAGCCAAGCATAGGCAAACTCGGCCCTCCAGATGTTTTTGGCCTACAACTCGCATGATCCCTAGCTAACAGGACCAGTGGTCAGGGATGATGGGAATTGTAGGGCCAAGTTTGCCTATGCCTGAGTTAAGCAGATGTGGAAACAAGCTTCTAAACTCCTTTTCCTGGTTGCATGGAGAGGAGAGAAGTGGAAAGGACTGCACCAGCACAAGACTTTGCTTGGGCTCTTTTCTGGCAGTAACAATTAAACCATGGTTTAGCATTGCATGTGAACAGCCCAATGGGACTACTTCTCAGTAAACCTACTTAGGAACAGTTGAACATCATTTTAAAAGTTAGCTTTCTGCTCTGGATGCAGTGGTTTCAGAAAATAAAAATGTGCAATGAGAGAAGAGAGACCATTATAATACAATCTATTGTAATCTACACAGAGGTTCCTATTTTAAAGGTTTGCAATCTTATTTTTTAATAGTGCACAGAACATCATAGTCATCTCAATGCTACCCTCCCACTTGGTTTGATTCTTCTTGAAATTCTGATTTCTTTAGGCGCACAATAGCAGCTACAATAACTTAAAAGCTCATTTACAATTTGTTCTGCAACTATTATGCACATTCAGTTTTTCAAAAGTGTCTTAAAGATCACTTCTACATGGGATAAGAATTATAATCTCCCTTAAATAGCTTGATCAGAGCACATAGTTTGCTGCAAGCTAAAAATACTTGGATTCCAGTTCTGATGCTCAAAAGAATGCTATTGTGCATGTGAGTTGGAATAGAAATAACACTTTGCATCCCTGTTTAAAGAACGGGATTATTTAACATACAAAACATAGTATTATGTATTTAAATATATATTTATTTACTTTTGCTGAAAATATGAAAGTAGAATATTTCTAACTGAAGTGTGAAGAAAGATATATAGTCTTACATTATGGCATACCCTCCAATATTTATCCAATGAAAATAGGAATCACCTATTCAACAACAACAATTTTACTACTAATAATAATTTTACTATTTATACCCTGTCCATCTAAGTGGGTTGCCCCAGCCATTCTAAAACATAAAACGTACTAAACATACTGAGATATCAAACATTTAAAAACTTCCCTATACAGGGCTGCCTTCAGATGGCTTGGGCGGCAGATAACTCCATACCCTCCAACATTTCTCCAATTAAAATAGGGACGTCCTAAGGGAAAGAAGGACATTCAAGGATCAATTCAGAAACTGGGATGGCTTATGCAACCGTCCCTGGAAAATAGGGACACTTAGAATGTCTGTTATGCCTTCAGACACAACAGTGATTTATTGGAGAACATCAATGAGATGATTATCACATGGAATATGGTTCTTAATAGGTTGTTGAGTTTTCTCTTCACATTGCAATTGAGCAAAGGCTCTTAAAATCTTAACTTGATAATTCTGAGTTCTGTACATGCACAGCATTAAAAATGTAGTCTGTAAAAAATACCAGAATATTGGTTGCTGTCTATAACACAAGGCATAGGAACTTAAAATTAAAACTTTCAGCTAGTGAGTTTCCTATGGTGGTGAATATATGGCTTTCTGGCTCTCCTATCAGTAAACAGAATAGAGAGATGTAATAAATACATCTAAAATGTGACAACCATGGATTTTTAAATGAGAAGAAAATGGGCACGGTGAAATGAGTTCTATGGGGAAGAGACCAGGAACTGATGAGAAGAGGACTCTCCATCAAAAGAAGAAGAAGAAGAGTTTGGATTTGATATCCCGCTTTTCACTACCCGAATGAGTCTCAAAGCGGCTAACATTCTCCTTTCCCTTCCTCCCCCACAACAAACACTCTGTGAGGTGAGTGGGGCTGAGAGACTTCAGAGAAGTGTGACTAGCCCATGGTCACCCAGCAGCTGCATGTGGAGGAGTGGAGACGCGAACCCTGTTCCCCAGATAACGAGTCTACCGCTCTTAACGTAGCCAGTGAAAGGACTGCAATGTAGCCATTTATTCGATGAGCTCAAAGCTCCAGTAAGACATAAAAAAACCAACTTGTTTACCTAGCAGTCTGTGGAAAGGTAACTCCCAAACTGACACAAGAAAGGATCACATGCAAATTAAAGAAAAAGATATGGACACAATGCTGTGAAGGAGGCTAGAGAATATTAGTGTACCAAGGCACTTGCTGGTGGAAGTTTTCTTACATTTCCCCCTCATTACATTTTAATTGAGAAATAACTGGAGGAAGAAGAGTAGGTTCATAGATGCATATACGGCAAGAGCAGACATGGTTCTTACACTGAGAAAAAGAACCATTAATTTTACAGTGTAGTAATAATAATGAATTTGGGCAGCAGACAAGCAAGTCAAGAAGCAAACAGATATTGATCATGGAAACCTTACAGATAAGTCACTCACTGCAATGCTCACCACCATAGAGAGGCCATGCCCCCCATTGGAAATTGTTTTAAACCACAATCCATCCCAGGAGGTGGGTGCAGTAAACCAAACACAAAACTGGAAAAAGCATCACTAACAAGGGATAAAAAGAGAAATTCTAGATGCGTGACACGATATTTATTCAAGGTTTGACACATTTCAGAACAAAATCTTGCTTGGGGGAACTTTTTAAGCAGCAACTCTCATCAAAAGCAAGGGATCCTATAGCAATTTCTGTGGAGGTGGGTGGTTGAGCATGAAAGATTTTCCTAGGCCTGTGGTGAAGAAGCTGTGGCCAAATGCTACCCAATTTCATGTAGCCTTCTAGACAATGCATGCCCACTCTTGCTCTCTACCCTCTTCAGAAACACTTCCTCTTTCACAGTGTGAGGGTGGGGAGAGCTCTGAATCCATGGTGAATGGGATGGGGCTCATAGTGTTTATCACATTTTTTAATTATGCTCTTCAGCCAAGGAGTGGTGTACATGGTATTGTTCAAATATACATTCATGTATGTGGCAGGCCAAACTCTGGACCTTGTTTTCTCAACTGGGCATGAAGAGAGTGATCTGAAAGTAAGGGATATTGACACCAGTCCCTTGTCATGGTCAGATCACTTCCTGCTGAGATTTAGGCTTTAGCACCTTTTCCCCTTCACCCTCACACCTCAATCCAGATAAGACTGTAAGTGGATGGTTTCCTAGACAGATTGGTGGGAGATGACCTGCTCTTAATGGGGTTACACTCCATCTGGAGGAGCAGCTATGCAGCTTGGGGGTGCTTCTGGATCCGCTGCTGTCGCATGACGCTCAGTTGGTGCGGAGTGTCTTTCATCAGCTTCGGCTGGTGGCCCAGCTGTGCTATCTGGACAGGGATAGCCTGACTTCTGCTGTCTGTGCTCTGATAACTTCTAGGTTAGATTACTGCAATGTGTTATATGTAGGGCTGCCTCTGAAGACAGTCTGGAAACTTAAGCTGGTGCAGAATTCAACACCCAAGTTGCTCACCGGGGCAAGATAGTTTGAGAATATAATGCCAATCGTGGCCCAACTGTACTGAAAGCAATTAGTTTCCGGGCCCAATTCAAAGTGCTGGTTTTACATATAAAGTCTTAATGGCTCAGGATTGCAATACCTCACAGACAGCCTTTCCCGATATGAATCAAACTGGACCTTGCAACCATCAATTCCTGCATTTGCAGGGGTTGGACAAGATGGCCTTTGGGGGGTCCCTTCCAACTCTAGTATTCTATGATCATCTGAGGCCCTTCTTCATGTGCCTCCTCCATGAGAGATCCAGAGGGTGGCGAAACAGGAACATGTATTTTCATGGTGGCTCCCGCTTTGTGGGTGCTTTTAGGCACCAGACAAAAACATTCCTCTTCTCCCAAGTATTTAGCTAATTAAACAATCAATGGTCTTTAAAACTACATAGGGGGTTGTTGTTCATGAGTATGCTATATATTTTTGTGTTTTTATATTGCAAATTGCCCTGTGATGCCTTGTGATGAAGGATGGTACAGAAATTCATTAAATAAATAAATAAAACCCTGCAAGACACTTAGATTGAAAGACAGTGACTTGTGCAAAATCATTCTAGAAACTTCATAGCGAAGCAGGAATTTGAAACCAAATGTATCTGGTTCAAATTCTAAATTTGATCTTCTAAGCACTATAACACAATGGTGCTTGTATCATTAAGACATACAACGATAAGGACATATGTGTGATGTCAGTTGCTGTAGGTTGCAGAGTGTGTGCAAACTTCAGGCTTGCAGAATCCACTTTGATTTGGGTTTTTTTCCTAGAACCCCAGGATCCACTAACTAAAAGCCTGATGCAAATGCCATACACTTAAAACAATATAAAAACTGAACAGAGTTTACAGTTTTTCCACACAAAAACCACTCAGGCCTATACCTGCCATTTCATTCCTGCTACTATTAAACATATTCTCACTCACATATCTAGCAGTAGATCCAGATCTACCTTCTGTCTTTCTGTTGTAGGTTATGCAAGTTGCTCATCCTTTAGGATATTTTCACAGAGTATGAGGAACTCTTTTTTTTGTTTTTACTACCACCCATAGCACTTTTTATCAATATATGAGCACCTAATTAAAAATAATAATACTCTTTTTCACTCTTAGTAATAATACCACTAATAATGCACAAATAGCAGCTGAGCCACTACTCCTACATGCATAGCAGGCCAACAAAAAAATTAAATGGAGAGGGTAGGATCCATGATGCAATGAGAAGAGCTCTGTTGTCCTCTCCCAATTATTTTCCTTTACAAAAAATGTTTCTGTGTACACATCTAGCAAATCTAGGCAATGTTAGACCTAAAGCTAGAAACAGCATGTTTTCCTCCAGGGTGAGCTTGACTAGTCTTTAAAATAGTTTTTAAAAAGAATATTTTTGGGGTAAGGAATTGCTGCCTTAGAAAGCCATATACTCGTGGGATGTATCCACTATTTTTAAAGGCAGAAAGCACTGAACATGGAAACAAGTGTAAAAGAATTAGCAACGAAAGTTACAAAACTGCCAACAATTGCATGGGCATTGTTGCAAGGGGATGTATCCTTTGATATCAGCAATTGCATGAAGCATGCTCAAAAGATGCCTGTGGCCAACCACACATTTATCAGTAGCTAAGAAGAAATTTAGAGCGTGGGGGGGGAGGGGCACCCAGAACAACGAAACACTAAGGATTGGTCCTGGGTCTGCATATTGTAGTTTACAGAAACTGATAGTACAATGTCGAGGCTTCTTATTTTTTTAAGTTGATAGTTGTGTCAAAAAAGAGAAAAAGATATTTCATAAGTATCTATATCATATAAGCAAATGTTATTTGCATAACCACAACTTCTAAAATGTTATTTAACTGCCTCATTCAAAGACAAATATAGTCAATTACCAGGAACTTGATAATACCAACAGTATTTCAATCAGTTCCAGGGGAATTATCCTTTGGTTTGGCACACATTGCACTCATACCAAGAACTCTGGCACTACAGACAGACATTCTGTCTGATACACATCTGAGTAATAGCATTCTTGTAAAAAGTCAGTGATCAGTTATTCATTCTGGGTATTCTATGCAATATGACTTTACAGCAAAGTCAAAAAGTGAAGCAACATAGCCCTTTATACCTTCAGAAAAAAGCAACTGAAACTTAATGCATTTTATGTTATTTTTATGCTTTTACACTTAACATACTTTTATGATATACTTTATGCATTTTTATCTTGTGCTATATACCATATAAGAGAAATGTACATTAGCATATGCTACCAAGAAACAGCTTTCACTGTTATCAAATTTTCATCGGTTTCAGTGTTTAATTAGGTGCTGTTTTAACAACATTTGGTAAATGCAAATCAGTAGGTATCATTTTTGTGTGTGGATGCCATGAAACATTATTGCTTGCTGCCTTCACTACAGAGAAGACAACTGCAAGAAAGGAAGTACTATATTGTGTTTAAGACACTAGACAGGGAATCAGGAGACAAAACCTGGAGACTGGCTCAGATTTTGGCAGATACTTCCTATCTGCCTTGGGGCTAGTTACTGAAGGCCAGATTTATACAGTCTCTAGGGGCTTAGTTACCCAACAACCTGCTCTCCAAGCAGCTTTTGCAAACCCATTAGAAGGACTGTACTGATGTAGCAATTTGCATGTTCGGCACCCCAAGTTACTTTCATATAGATTCTCACTGGCATAAACATTGTAAGGATAAGGCACTTTTGAAAGCCTTAAAACTGTACTTAAACACTACTGAAAGCTAAAATTTTGTACAACTCAGTTATACAAATTCCCTCCCAGTCACCTCACAGGAGTTGTAATTATTTTCCTTCACAAGTGTTCAACATTAGTTTTCTACACAATGTCATTACTACCACAGCTTTCATAGTGCATATCACACTTCATGCTGGGGAAAATATATTATGGCTATCTCATTCTTCCTTGCAGTGAATTTTTATTTACTCAGCTACTTCTCCCACCTCAAACATTTCCTGTATTATTATTATTATTATTATTATTATTATTATTATTATTATTATTTGCCTTTTGTACAGATCCAGTCAGAGCAGAGACAGTTGGTTGATGCTATGGCACCAAGATCTGCAGTCCCAATTCAAAATCACCTTGATCCTGGATTTATGAAGTAGACAGCATGGTGTTCTAAGGATGGGAATGGTTTGGATGGCATAATTGGCTTAATGGGGCTGGAGATGTCCCACAGGAAAAGGAAGGATAAATGTCACCTAGTTGTCTATTGCATGATCTCTGTATTTTATTTTTGCAGATGTTATCTGGTTAATTGGTTGTAACTGATGGGAGTGGTTTTGGTTCACTATTTGCTGACATTTTGTTGATATTATCTTGTAATACTGGGAGGATTTCAACACTGCACTAAGGCAGGCATGTCCAACAGGTAGATCGTGATCTACTGGTAGATCACTGGGAGATCATTGACTCCCCCCAAAGAAACTGAACAACTGTGGTTCCCCTAAAAAAAAGCTCAACATTTTACCTCCTCCCTGAAAAAAACTCAACAACTTTGACCCGAACCCACCCAAAATGGGCCTTCCTCCTTCCTAAAAACCCGAACCCCCCCAAAATGGGGTAGATCACTGCCAGTTTTTAACTCTGTGAGTAGATGGCAGTCTCTTGGGAGCTGGCCACCCCTGCACTAAGGTAATCATTCCATCAGGGTTGCCAGATGGAAGGCTTCTCCCTTTCCTCCCATGTGTGGTGCCAGGGGTTCTCCCAACCCAAACAAGAGCAAATTTCAGGGGCCACAATGGGCACACAGAAGGGAGGAGATGGAGGAAAGCTCTGTTGCACAAGCAGGAGTCTTTGCCCAGGGCATCCACTGAGGGTAGTCATTAGTGGAATCCCATTCACTATATGAGAAATTGATTCTTGAATGTTGTTAAAATGCTTTTTAGTTATGTTTTGAATTGTTATGAGATGACAATGTAATTATATTTTGTCACTTTTATGGGTTTTAAGCAACCAAGTACAGTATGAAGAAAAGTGGCAGACAAATCTAAAATGAAATGAAAAATCCTCACATCTGAATTTCTGCCTTACATTCTCTTCTGCTTCCTGCACCTTTCCTCATTTCCTCTTCTTCTGTGACTTGAGACAGTAAGGCTTCTGAATATCTCTGGCGGTAAACCAGGGGTTGTCAACCTGGTTCCTACTGCCCACTAGTGGGCGTTTCAAGATTCTAGGTGGGCGGCAGGGGGTTCTACGGCACAAGCTGAATCCTCCTTCCATTGAGCACTGGTGGGCAGTAAGGAAATTTTACCATTAAGAAAGATGCATTAGTGGGTGTTAGGTATAAAAAGGTTGACTACCCCTGCTGTAAACCTTGGGAGGGGAGAGTGCTCTTGTGCTCATGTTCTGCTTCCTGGTTTCCCAAAAGCATCTGGTTGGCCACTGTGAAAACTGGATGCTGGACTAGATGGGCCATTGGCCTGATCCAGCAGGTTATTCTTATGTGTATATATTCTAGTTTGCCCCCAAATTATATCATACCGTCATAGAATCATAGAACTGTAGAGTTGGAAAGGAACCTGAAGGTCATGGAATCCAACCCTCTGCAATGCAGGTTTCTCAACTAAAGCATCCATGCCAGGTGGCCATCCAACCTCTGCTTAAAAACCTCAATTGAAGGACAGTCTACTCCATCACCTCTCAGGGGAGTCTGTTTCACTCTTGAACAGCTCTTACTGTCAGGAAGTTCTTCCTGATGTTTAGTCAGAATCTCCTTTCTTCTAACTTGAATCCATTAATTTGGGTCCTACCCCCCCCCGCCCCCAGAGCAGGAGAAAACAAGGTTGCTCCATCCTCCACGTGACAGCCTTCAGATAATTGGCTGTAATACCTCCCCTTAGTCTCCACTTTTCCAGGCTAAACATACCCAACTCTCTCAACCGTTCCTCATAAGGCTTGGTTTCCAGACCCTTGATCATTGTGGTTGCCTTTCTCTGCATGTGTTCCAGCTTGTCAATATTTTTCTTGAATTGTGGTGCCCAGAACTGGACACCATTCTCCAGGTATGGTCTGACAAAGACAGAATAGAGCAGGACTATGACTTCCCTTCATCTGGACACTATACTTCTGTTGATGCAGTCTAGAATATCATTTGCTTTTTTGCGGTTGCATCTCACTGTTGACCCATGTTTATTTTTAACAGATTCTAACTTTTGTGGACCTATCGGAAGTAGAATAGTAGATTAACTTGGTTCTAGCATACATTTTTCTCTCCAACCATTTCACTTTAGGCTATATTTCTGCAAAATGGTCTCTTCGAAAATATAATGGCTTCCTGTGTGTGAAATGATCTCCCCAAATTGTCTCACCTAGCATGTTCATTACCTATCTTTAGGCACTAGGCGAAAACATTTGTCTTCCACCATGTGTTGGGCTGAGTAACATTCTATGGCCTTTTAAATGTGTCTGTGAGTTATTTATTTTAAAAAAATGTATTTTGCCTTTTTGCCTTGTATTTTTATGTTGTGAACTACCCTGTGATCTTTGGATGTAGGGCTGTATACAAATTTAACAAACAATTAAATAAAATAAATAAAAATAAGGATGAATAGATTTATATAGTTGCTTGATAGTCTATAGTATAGTTTTGCAACACTAGAAGTTTAAGAAGATCCACCAACAGAGCAGTAAACATAACACATTCTGGACTTTAATTTTCCCCACTCTGTTTTTTGATTGAGCACAGGTTTGCAATGGACATGGGATCAGTTTTTCTACATGGGACAGAGAGGGTAGATTGGGCCTGTCTGTTCTGGACATTATAGTCATTTTACTGTATTGTCACTGAAAAACAAAACAAAAAAACAGAAAACACACACTTCCTTTCTCTATTTCTTCTTTTTCCCAGACCAAAAATACTGAAATCCATAAATGTTCTGGTTCCTGAGCCCATTTTTCTGGAATTGTAAAAATGTAGGTTTTTGTATGAATAATTATCATATATAGATTGGAGCTACAGTGGTACCTCAGGTTACATAAGCTTCAGGTTACATACTCTGCCAACCCAGAAATAACGCTTCAGGTTAAGAGCTGTGCTTCAGGATAAGAACAGAACTCGTGCTCTGGCGGCGAAGCGGCAGCGGGAGGTCCCATTAGCTAAAGTGGTGCTTCAGGTTAAGAACAGTTTCAGGTTAAGAACGGACCTCCAGAATGAATTAAGTTCTTAATCCGAGGTACCATTGTAGTAGGAAGAAACAAAAGGTAGAGGCACATGTCATATGCGTACTGTTGACCCTTAAGCCCAAACCTCCAGCTGACTTCTCATAGTGGCTTCATGTGGATGTTAAAAAGTACAGGGGACAATCCTGAGGCACTCCAAAGGCCAAGAAGAGCCCTGCTGATCAGTCCAACAGCCCATCTAAGTGGCTAACCAGATATCTGTGGGAAGTCCCTAAGATCAACATGACCCTCCTTCCACTCAATTCCTAACAACTGCCTGTGATACTGGAGGGAATATATAACCACCAGGGCTATTAGCCATTGATCGTTTTATCTTTCATGAATTTGTCTATTCCTTCTTTAAAGCTGTGTAAGTTGGTGGCCATCACTACATTTTGTGGTAGTGAATTCCATAGTGAATTCTAGTAGTACAAATGGGTCAGAAGAACATAGAAGCTAACATATCCATATTAAAGGCAACAAATTAAAATATATTTTGAGAACATGATTTTTTTTGGGGGTGGGGACTTAATTGTATAGTGCGAGTAGTGACGCAAGAAGTGCAATTAAAGAAAACAAACCACTTCCAGCTATACCTATTATAGATTATTTTCCTAACCAATTCAATATTTATCCATTTGCATCCTTGGGTAACCTTCTCTAACTCTTTGTCATCTTCTCTTGACTCTGCACCGCTTCAGGACCCATGTGTACTCGAAAACTCTTAAAGTGTTTCAACCCCTCTTCTTTATTGCAGCTCTACAACTCTTCAAGTTTCTGACTCCACAGCTTTCTGACTAGCTACAGTACTCTACTTTCTAGCTGGACTTATATACAGCTTTTCATTCCCCCTCACAACCTTTTAGCAAATCAGAAGTGGAGTAGACTTCTGGTTAAGTTCCTATTTCCCCTTAATTGTCAGGTTCCTAGACTGAACGTTTGACCCTCCTGTGCAGAAAGTATTGAACAAAACATTGTCTTGTACTTTTAACCTTCCAGAGCAAAACACCTCCTTGTACTTTTAACCTTCCTATGCCTTTTGATCTTCCCACTCAGAAAAGCCTTTAAAACAAAAAGCAACCATTTGATAACCCAAGCTTTACAACCAGAAACCAAACACAAAATGGCTGAAAATCCTATTCCTTCTTAGAAGGTTAACTTTGAAATATGATGCACTTGATACGTTATTAAATGTTCATTTCATTTACAGCCAGTGAATGCATGTGGATGTTTAAGAACATTTTGATTCAGAAACACAACATATTGTATCTTCAGTTATTTCAGTGATGCAGCACACACTAAGCAGCCTTTAATGAGAATGCTAAGTGGGGTTATTGTTCCTTAAGGATCGATTCTAAGTTATTTGGTAAGTTTTGTGGCAGTAACAAAGTTACCAAGCTTTCCCCACACCACACTTTTCTAAGGAAATGGAATCATACTGCTGTCCGCATTTTACTAATCCTATAACAAAGCTTATCCTTTCTCCACCTCGTGAGTGCTCAAACATGCAAGTACATACCCTGTAGAGAACTGTGAAAAATACCAGGTAAAAATGTGGCTATTCATACAAGCATTTGACTAAAGTGGTGGCCCTCTTCTGGTTCATGTAATTATGTTGTTAGTATATTGTCTGCTTTCACTTTAAGTTTTAGCCAAATATTATTTTATTATATTTTAAGGTTGTTCCTTGCTCTAGGATTGTGTGCACAGTGAAAAGTGGGTTGTAAATAATGTAAATAAATAAACATCACCATACATGCAAGTTATGACAATCTTCCTTGTAGATGGTAGTTATGATGAACAACTTCCAGCATAATAGGATCTGAAATTCCATCATGTTAGTTGGGAACATTTGGTCATGAATAAGATGTGATGGGCACAGTTGATACCACAGTTCATCAAGTGTTACACAAGGGGAGAGGTGGGCAGGTGTAATCAGATAGAACTATTGAACACTGATGATAGGTGAGGTTTTTTTAAAATGAAAACAAACATGAGAATTTCCTTACAACATGGGGTGCTTGAAACAATGCCTCTTTTACCACAATACAATGAGAAATTGATACAGAGATCAGAAAAAGCACACTATTTTGACTCAAGTGACATCATAAAGTATTCCGCACCTTCATTCAGTGAAATGGCCAGGATTGACAAAAGGAATGACGCAACAGTCAAGCAGCAGCAATACTGGGGAAATGTGCTGGACTAAACTGGGAGGCACTGCTTTCTTAGTGAAATTATCAATAGAACCCCATGATGGCACTGCAATATTATACCAAGATTGCCACCCTATTGCCTAGGGGGTTAATCTTGATCAGAACATAGGTAGGTGCCTTATACTGAACCAGACCACTGGTCCATCTAGGTCTATCTTTCTGCAGCAGAGACAGAGATGCTGGGGACTGAATCTGTGAACTTCTACATGCAAAGCAGATGCTCTATTAGTGAATTATGGCCTTTCCCCTTAATTTCCATTGCTGAAAGCTAAGGAATTTTATCATAACAAAAAAAGTGTGGGGTGTCCTGTACCACCTCCCATGCTGTACAGGAGGACCCTCAAACACTTAGAAATAGATTTTCAGGAGGCACAGGATGCTGCAGGGTAAAGAGAGAAATCAATGGAAATCTCCTTCCCATTTCCCATGAGACAAACTGTGAGTGGAACTCCACTTATGGGATCTATGGATTCACTCCCGTTTTTCACAGTAAGGACTAATGTAACAAATACATAAAATACCCTGAATCCAGCTTAATTATTTTACAAAGCTATGCACCTACAAAGTAGCTTTGTATTTGTTTCCTTCTTAAAATGCCCATGATTCAAATAGGGTCTTGAAGGGTTTCTGAATTGAGATTATTTTCATCAGGGTGTTTTGTTTTGTTTTGTTTTAACACTAATTTAAATGAAGCAAAATATATGCCCTTTAAATCCTTCTCAAGGCTCTATGACCTGTAAAACTATCTGCAATATCAGCAGCAGAAAGCCTTCTCCAGAACAAATGCTTATGTTTTATGTGTACTGTATTTGCTAATCATTAGTTCATAAGCAAGAGCAGATATACAGCATGCTATAAATAATAGTGGGAATGTAAAAGTGAATTGATCTGTCTGGCTATCTAGTAATACTGCTGGCAGAGGACCAGCACTGAATGGCTGCCAACTATCATAGACCCAGCCAGTGATTAGTCTAGGGGTCTTGCCCTGTCAGGCAGAAAACAGTCTTAAGCTGAGCTCCCAGAACTGTGAGCACCGCCTACTGCTCAACAATGAGCACTTCCTGCAGTGTCCCCTTTGCTGAGTTAAGTTTAAATAGCTGAAAACATGTACACATTATCAAGGTATAAAAGCACCCATCCAAGAATATTAATCACTGGTGGGAGATGTCAGCGTTCTTGTGAACTGAAGTGACTTGCATTATTCAGTCTGGCTACGTTCTCTCTCTCCATTCATCTCTTCCTGGCTTCCCTCAGACGTGCACCGCAATGTACTAAATCCATTCCTTCGGTTTATCTTATCTATTTATGTGTGCCAAATATATATACTCCTTACCTAGATAGATATTTATGGGTGTGGAATGGGGAGGTAAAAACAACAACAACAAAATGGGAAGCATTTGATACATATCTATGTTTTCTAGGATAGTAATTATCCTTAATAAATGTAATTACAATGAAAGCTTATTGGGTGGGGTTTTATTACAGGAAAGAAGTAGGATTGTTCAGTAGCAAGTCCAGACAGCAAAACTATTTTCCTATCTATAGTGCAAATGGAGCAAAATGGTGGGTTAATTCCCCCCTCCCCCCACACTTTAAATCAGTTATGTTGATCCACTTATTGCATTGCTTGAACTAGTTCTCCCTATGTATAAACATGGAAAGACAGCTCAGGCAGCAAACTCACCTCGAGATGCCTTGCAGGGATTCAGTAATGTGCCTGCTTGGCACTGTTTCTTGTATCCCTCAAGGCTGTCTCCCAATCTCTTTGTAAGACCAGCGTGCTGGCTCAAAAGAAAAAGAGAGAAAGAGAAAGAGAGAGAGAGAGAGAGAGAGAGAGAGAGAGAGAGGAGAGAGAGAAGAGAGAGAAGAAAAGAAAGAAGAAAGAAAGAAGAAGAAAAGAAAGAAAGAAGAAAGAAAGAAAGAAAGAAAGAAAGAAAGAAAGAAAGAAAGAGGTCCCCCATCAAATAATGCAGTGCTCAGCCTCATGCAATCTATCTTTGCTATGTGATTTTGATTCACTGTTTAGTAGAGGAGCCGGGTTGCCATTATGTGCCCAGTATTCACATGCAAGCATATGCCTGAATATAAATTCTGTCTGTAGATCGAAGGTGAGTTTCTAATTAAGAACTGGGAAGTTGAATTTCCACAAAGAGATCCACATTTTATGGGTAAGAGCCCACTGTGGGAGGCAGCTGCTTTTGTTTGGGAATCTGTTGGTGTTTGCTTTCTTTTTTAAAAAACAACAACCACCGGATTTCATAAATACCAGTGAAATTCAAACAAACCTGATTGAGATTTCACTTCATCACTTAAGATATATTTTGTAGAGTACAGCCTGTGCAGTAATCCTCTGCTATGCTTTAATTTGGTTTTAATTTTATAGGCCCTGTTTTAACTGCATATTTCCAGACCTTTATTTCTCTCACAGCTCTTAGCAAAATGGTAGCTCATAAACACAAGCTCTGCTGTATAGACTTTGCATTTCATCCCAAAGTATTTCCTTCTTTATAGCCGTGGTCTTTCCATCCTAGTGCTCTGAGCTTGGGTCACAAATCTCACTGCTATTCCAGTGTGTGACATCTTCGCTCGTTTGCCGCTGCTCATTAACAAACAATACTGCTGTGAAATTGGTTTAATGACAAAGTAATAAAATTGCTATTCTGCTCACAGATTGCCTCAGGCACTTTGAGCTCCTACAAGGCTTACTGTGGGTGCCAAGATACATTAAGCTGCTTATTCGTAAAAACTGCATCATCTGTTTTTTTCACAGGTTCCCCCCCTCCCTATCTAGTCTCTGCTTCTTTTTTATCTTCAAATAAAAAGATATATTTGCTTATGTTCTTTCATGCTGTCAAATTTTTACTTTCATGCATATTTCTCAAAAATGAAAGTGTATTTCATTTCATTTCTGGGTTTTTTCCTTCCCAAAAGGTCACTCTGTCCCTACTGCAAGGTTGTTCCTAGACTCAAAATCGCAGCAATGTAACATTAAGACAGATGTATTTTTATATACTGTATTATGTAACCAGGAGACAGGATAGTATCAGTCATACTGCAGGCATAAGACTTCTTTCTTTTCAAGAATGAAGTATGAATTACCCAGTAATTTTAACTGCCATTTTAAAGATATATGTACATATGCTACACAAACATAAACACATATACTAAACATGTATAAAAGAGAACTGTGCTTCCTTGTACTTCCTGCATTTTGTCAATAGGCAAATATATCAGAGTAATAGTAACACTTCTAACAGACTCCTTTCTCATACAAAGAAATTACATGTTTTGTGACAGTATCCTTTTTTTTCTATTTCTGAATTAGGCCCACACATCTGATGATTTACTGCAGTCAGACAATGGTGAAACAACCACTCGCTCTTTGACAGGTAGGCTGTTCTCGATAATTACAGCCAGACATCTTAACACTACTAGTATGGTGTAAATAAACAGACAAAGTACCAATCAATAATATATTCTTACCTTTGCATTTTTAAACACATGCTAGCAATTTCTATTTCCCTCTACATTCTTCCCCCTCAAAGACAGGGTGCAATCTGCTTTAAATGCACCACACCAGTTTGTCTTCCATTTCCCCTCCTTAACATTTTCATTACTGGTCATGTTTATAAGGAGTACAGAAAAGCAGCTCATATTGAAATAGTCATTTTCCTTACATCTAACCAAGTAGTGTGTGACCTGCTAAATACCTGTAAAAGTATAGTTTGGGCAACTGGTATCTCTAAGGGCTATGCAAAAGTGGAAAAACTGGTTGGGAACAATAAGACCTCGCCTGAACACGATTCTCTTCTCCTCCCAACTTTAAACTGATCCTCCCTTCAAATCTCTTGTGCTTCAGGGCTTCCCCAGGTCACATTCATTCTGAAGTGAGTTTGACCTAGGGAAGCCTCGGAGCATGAGATTTGAATACAGCAGGCTGGTGCAAGCCCCACAGAGACTTCCAGACTGGGTAGCACCCACAGCAGGATTGTGAAAGATAGAGAGGCCTATTAGAGGTCAGAAGGGGATTTTTTTAAACAGGCAACCAAAGGGAAATGAACTGACTGATGGGAATTTTTAAATATAGGCTGCAGAGAGTTGAAAAGGCTCTTTTTCAAGGTTTAGGGAGAAGGGAAGTTAACACAGGGTCTTCCAGCACATGTTTACAAGAAATCAGGAAAGACAAGAAGATAATTGTAATGTCTCAGAAGGATACGTGCCAGAAAGGATAATAGAAATATGAGAGAGAAAGGGGGCAAGAAAATATTATGTACGGCAGATGGGGAGAACCCTACATAAGTGGAGTTCTAAAACATGACTGAAACAGCAAGGGAGGGAGGGAGGCAGAGCTAGTGTGCTCACCCACACTCTTGGTGGGCACAAAAGCAAAGATGAGGGGATAGCATGGTCATTCTGCAGCATTAAAACACTGGAAGGCATCACATTGCAATACTAAGGGCTTTGCTGGTTCTCTGTGTTAATGTTGTTATGGGAAGTTCAAATGGAGAGGCAGGACTGGTCTTCCTTAGGATAGTTCATGGCTACATGAGAGAGGCCTGAGCCACAAGGGTGAGATGTATTGGTCTGATGGTTTCAAGGTAGAAAAGAGGACTCAAGGTTGAGTGGGATAAAGGAACGCCAGGGAGGGTAGAAAAGATGGTAATGACCAGATATAAAATGTGATTAGGGACCGAGAAATACGTTGCTGGGGCTGCCAATTTTTGAAGGTACATTGAAGATTTTTTTTTTTTTATAAATAATTTTAATAAATACAAAGTAAAACTTTTTTTAATAGGCAGATAGACTATCAAATGGTGTTTTTGTGTTTTTTTAAAGAAACCTCCTTGCTGCAATATACTTTCCAGGTAAATGAATAAATGTTTTAAATACAAATAGTACCAGGTTTCCATCACAAGAAAAAAAATAGTTAAATACTATTAATGGTTACTAGACTTCCCTCCACAAGCAAAAAAACTACTGCTATTTTATGAGAATCTGTGTCATTCAGTAATATTTGTATCATGATGTTGATAACTAGCCCTGTGTCACAGAAACCAGAAAAAAACGCATTTGGGGTTGAAACTATGCATCACAGAACAGAATCAATCTTCCTAATTAACTGCAAATTAGCAATCCCAAAATGAGTGGGATCAACCTGTCTTTACTGGCCAAGAATCATGTTAAGTATATAGCTTCCTCTAAGTGCCTCTAAATTACTTTTACGCCTATATAAAGTAACATTCTTTTAATCTAATGCTGCATTAGTGTCACTGGGCTCAAAGTTATTACCCTGTTTTAAATTTCAGCAGATAGGTAGGCAGATAGAATGATAAACAAATTAATAGACAGATATGAAGATAGCCTGAAATTTTCTATGCCGGGCTGAGAGCAGCTTCTCATAAATCTCATGAAACCACAAACAAGGTACTAATTAGCATAACTCTGCACAAAGAAAACTTTCTTTTCAAAAAAGGAATTCTTTAAGGTCTCTAAGCAGTAGCTGTTCAGAATAGAGAAGCAAACACGAAGCGAGAAAGTAGGAAATAGTAGGTATTAGACTCTCTATGTAATTAATGGTCTGAATTACTTGTTATTCAAAACTAATGGATGAAGGCTAATAAATTGAAATTTAATCCAGACAAGACAAAGGTGCTCCTGGACAGAAGGTAAATTGACCCTGGAAAGGGGATTCAGCCTGTTTTGAGTGGGGGTAGTACTCCCATTGAAAAACAGTTTCACAGTTTCAGGGAGGCTTCTGAACTCTGCTTTCCACCTGGATGTATAGTTGGCAGTGGTATGCCAACTGCATCCAATCCTAAGGATATCAGATCTTGTTATGGTAACACGTATTTAAATTTTATTGAAGTGGATTATTGCAAGAACTACTATACTGGGGTGTCTTTGAGAAATTTTTGGAAACTTCAATTGATCTAGAATGTGGCTGCATGGACTGCCTATGTTGCAACAGTTGCACTGTTTGTAGGCACAATTCAGAGTGTGGGTAAAGCTTTCAATGCCTTGAGTCCATATAATCTGAAGGACTTCTTTTACTAATCTGCCTGCTGCCTAAGATATGATGTAGAGACCTGTGATGGAAGCATGATTGGCCGCAACAAGAAACTGGGCTTTCTCAGTGGCCACAACCAACTATGGAATATCTTCACCCATGAAGTTTGGATAACTTTGTCCTCAACCTCTCATAATATTAGAACCTGAATAGTGTGAGATTTAGGATGGACAAACGGAAGTACCACCTTCACACAGTGCTTCGTTACTATGAGATTCACTACCACAAGAGGCGGTGCCAACTTGGACGGCTCTAAAACCGAACCAGACAAATTCATGGCAGATAAAACTATGAATGGCTATGAGTCATGATGGCTGCATTTTACCCCCAGTATCAGTGGCAGTTGCTAAATAATAAATAGCAGTTGCTGGGAAACACAAGCTGGAGTCTGCTACCACAATCATTTCTTGCTTCCAATGGGGATCTTGCTGGCCATTGTGAGAAAAGAATGCATGACTAGATAGGCTTTTGGAATCTTCTCATGCTCTTATTGTGGTTGAATATGCCATTGAGATTTAAAATGTTGTAAGTCACATCGAGTGATCTGTATGTGTAGTAGGGCACGGTAGAAATTCTTATGTCAATAAATAATAGTATTGATAAATATTTTTTCTTTCTTTAGAGAGTAAGGTTCTCCTCATTGTCAGCTTTGGAAATGTTGGTTCATTTGGTGAAATTGAAAGGGGCTCAAAGGAGCCTTGGAATCTTTTATTATACTCACACTCAGTAAACCTGCTGATAGCATTACAATTTGTCTGAGTGCTGTATATACAACCCAAAACCACGATGGGACCTTTCATGTGCAGCCCAAAGTTTTGAAGACTTTTCTGCACACTGTTCTTTTGTGTACATGAAGGCCAGCCTAGAAAGGAAGACATCCATGCACAAACATTGGTTTCTGCAAGAAGACTGCTCTTGCTAGAGCATAATGCTTGTGTTTTGCAAAAACACAAATCAGTGCCCTTAGCTGTGTTCACTTTAACTTGTGTATAGTATTGTATAGATTTGAAGCCTCTGCTTAGAAATTAATGGTTTCTGTGCAAAGGAATAAGGAGCTCTACTACTTAAACATATCCCAACATTTTTCAGTGGAGCTTTTTGTCTATTTGGTGTTTTTGCTGAGACTGTCTTCAGCAGTTTCAATACTGCATTTGTATAAATGCTTAAATGATACCTTTACCAGTGCATCCCTACAGATACTGGTCTTAAACTCAGTCATGACTCCTTAATCCTTCTCCAAAAAGAATTCTCAGTTTAACTCACATTGTGGGCTGAGAGCTTTGCTACAACTACCAATATTTTTATTTAAATGCAGAGCTTAACACATAACAACTTGGGGTGAAAATCTGTATCACCTCCACACTCTTGCTTTTGCATATATTTGTAAAATCCCTCATGTCCCTTCCCAAACAAATTCCCTATTACTTGTGCATTTCTCACCCCAAAAGACGCTTACTGCTATGCTGCTGTTCCTTAACACTCATATGTACTACACATAACCATCTATACCCCTGGTGTTTCCTTGCCTGTGTATTCTCCATCCCTTACTGCCTGTCTGCTCCTTTTCATTCTCTCTCTCACACAGACTTACACAATCTGCCATGTAGCTAGCATTCATTGGCAGAGAACACTAAGCTGCTCAGCTACTTGCTGATGCTAAGCAGGAATAAGGAGGAGAATGAAGGATGTTGGTAACGGCTTAGGTGTCACAAAGGTACAAAAAAGCCCTTCAGGTCACAACTGACTCCTGGTTCAGGTAGAGAATCCCTGGCCAAGTGATTTGTGCAGCTGTACATAAGTATTTCCCCTCCAATCATACATATATATAGATATATATATACTTAAAGTCAGTGAGATTGTGTAAGATATTAAAAGGCACACACAAAATGCAAATGCCATCTGATTTCAATAACATTACTGCCAAACCCTAGATGTTACATGTTTTTTTTAAAAATGAAACATTATTGGCTCAGTCCAGCCAGGAGCTATGTGTATGAAAGTAAGGTTCTGCATATATACTCCTATGCAGATGATGGATCATGCAGGCTAATTGACTCTGAACACTTGATTATCTAGTCCAACCTAGCAGCCAGTCTAGTAGCTGGAGCTGTGCACACTTAGCCTAGAAAATGATGGTGGAATCCCACGGATCAGCTGTTCAAAGAGGGCATGGAGGCTGGGATTTGGTCCTCTCAGCTCTTTCTTCCCTGCCATACAACTTGCTGTTGGTATTCCAGATTCTTTTACTGGGCTATGCCTACAAAACCCTTGCTGCTGCACACATGCTCGGCTAGATCAGGGCTAATACACTTAATGATGCTTGAAGGTGCAATCAAACGTGACAAAAGAGAGATTTCAGTATTTGCATTCTGAAGACTATTTATTAGTATCAAATAGGTTCGTGAGATTGTTCAGATGTTGAATCAGTAAGCTCATCTTTGTTTTAATTTTTAAGGTTTTATTATTTCCATTATTTTTGGTTGTTAAAATGCCCAGCTGAGTGTCTGAAAAAGGTTCATTGCAAAATAAACAATAAATATTAAACAAATACTGAGGAGTTTGATTTGTATTCCTCAAGTCTACATCAAAGGAAATATATTGTTTATATTAGCAGTATGATTGCATCGTAACTCAGGTAACATATTACTCCAAAAACACATGTGGCTTTCTTGCAAAGATGGACTAGATGAGCTTTGAGGTCCTTTCCAACTCTGATATGAGGAACCAGCTTGGGATACCTCTTTATTAATATATGCAAATAATGGTAACCAAGTTTCAAGAAACTATTTGTGATTAATAATACCCCTAGCCAGCTTACACTGATGTGCTACTTTTTCTGCCAAGGCTATTTGCCAGATTCTTGCAAATTGCCCCTGAATCATACATCCATTTAGGGTTTTCCAATATTTATCTATTACTATCCTGGCAACTGTTAAAAATAATGTTACTTCTTTGTGGAGAAACTGATCCTGAGGATCTTTAAATATTGACAATTAAAACAGCAAAGGATCTGGTTGAGTTAAATATTGCGGTATATCTGAAAGAATGCTGAATATCCGAGTCCAAAATCTTGCCAGTTCAGGACATGACCACCATGCGAGATATAAGGATCCTCACTACTTGCAGCCTATCCAGCGCAAACAGAAATGATTATTAATATGGTGGAAGTGGACTGTGATGAAATGCAACCTATATAATAGAAGAAGACTCTCATATACATTTCCTGCATATTTTAATTTGTTTAATTGTAAGCCATTTTGTGAGGTGTGGTTTTTGGTGTGTGTGTGTGCAAACAAGGAAATGAAAGAAATGTACTGGGTTTTCAAGAAAGAAAGAAAATAATTCACCACAGTGCTCCTGAAGTAGTATAATAACATAAAAAATGAATTTGTGATACTAAATGCTAAGATTTTCCCTACCGTGTTTGTAGAAGTTGCTGGGGATAAAATGCACCCCAATTAGCTCAGGCTATTGGGTACCTAATAGCTTTCTATGTAATTTATTTATTTTCTTTAATGAAAGGGTGGGTAAGGAGTTGATACTTCACATATTTCTCAACAACTGTGGGGGGTCAATCGCCCTGTGATGTATGAAGTGGTTCATCTTAACTGAAAATATTTTACAAATATTTCAGACATTATTTGCTACTCTATGACACCCTCACTAGATAGGAGGGTCACTTAAGTAAATTAATTAAAATATTTCAGCTGGCCAAAATATTTCAAAAATATTTCTCAATTTGACCTCTCTCTCCGCTCACACCCCTAAGCTTCAATACTTCAAGATATGAGAAAGGAAGCTCACTCATATGTGTGTGGGGTAGGGAGGGGCGGGATTTCTGACAGTTTATAAATCTCTGTCATATTCATGAAGCCCTCATATTAACTGTTTGTATGAGCAAAGGAGATTACTTCACGCCCCTTTCCCAAGGCTTTTAACAGGAAACAACACATTCAAATCCCTCCAACATATATAACATAGATTAAAATCATACCAAAACAAATTTATGCTAATCCCATACCTTTTGTCTTAGCTCAAACTAGCCCCAGTACAAAGATCTTCCAAAAGATACTGTGGCTTGAACATTGGCACGCTTACAGAGAAAGGAAATTTCAAAGCTGAGCTTTCTCAGCCACTATGAAACTGCTCCAGGTGCCTTGATGTATGAAATTAGCACTCTTGGATCAGATATTGGGAGGATTTGTAGAAGTAGGCAGTCTACTAGTTATGCAGGATTCAAGACACCTAGGGCTTTGAAAATCAAAACACAACCTTATATTGTAGACAGAAGGCTATAGTAAGAAGGTGCTGAAGTACTGGTATGTGCGTTCTCAAAAAGCTGTTACACCACATCAAAAGATGGGATTCTGTGTTCTGCAACTCAGGCAGTCCCAGAACAGTTATCAGGGGCGATTCCATCCACCATTTATTACAAAACTTTGGCATGAAGTATCTTCAAAGATACCATTACATTGATAAAAGTGATTCTAGTTAACTCGAAGCAGACTTCCAGAGTGCCTATCAGGACCTAAGCTTGAAAACTAGTACCCCAACACTACAGTTTACTAGTAATGGCCAAATAATTTGCTGGCCGCTATTACTCAGTCTTTTGTGCAATCACTTTTTTTTTTACCACATTCTTCCTCTCATCACAACCACACACCAATGACATCCTTGATACCAAATTATAGATGAGCTAACACACCTCCAAATACATTTTAACCAGAAAGCAGGTAAGATGAAACCTCAGAGGAACTCAGAAGGAGGATCCCAACGGAAAGCCCCACCTCACAAAGAATAAGCCCAATACATGAAAGAATATATTCAGGATACCAACACTTTGGGACCAGCAACAGGATATCAAAAGCCACATAAGATCCAAACCAAAAGGACACAAGTTTCCCTTTCACTCCCTATTCAATGTTAATCAAAGAAGCCACCATGCTCAGTGAAACAGTGAAAAGGGACCAGAACAGTGAGACTATCAATATGCACTTGCACATCGAGTATTCAGTAAGAGTTCCCAGGAATGGAAAGTCTTTGCCAAACAAGTCTCTTGGGGATTAGAAAACACCAGCCAGCAAATAATCCCCTTCTGCCAACAAAAGTGGGCATGCATCCTTACATTACTCTTAACACTTCTAGGCTGGTGAGTAATATCAACTGGAACTGATCCAAGCAAATAGGACAAGAGTGATCCTCCGTATCCCAAATCCCAAATCAACATTTAAAATAGCAGCTTTCAGTTCTAATGTACTGTATTTACTCAAGTCTAATGCACCATCGAATCTAGCGTGCACCTCAATTTTCAGAACCTTGAAACCAAAAAAAGTATTTGCTGGTGAACGCAAATCTGCCATCAAATCTAATGTGTACCTTAATTTCCGCAACGTGATTTGGCCAAAAGGGGTGAGCATTAGATTTGAGTAAATACGGTAACAAAAATGATTTTGCCTGCAAAGCAGGCCTATTTTGTCACAGTGGTTAATATATGATGTCATTCACCAACTGAAAGCAGCTATGAAGGGCAGCATTCGGAATATACAACAGATAGGAAATAGTTTTCTCTCACTCTACAACCAAGGCACACTTTCAATTAACTGCAAAAGCTGTGCTGCAATGAATTAGCTTCTGTGTAGGTTGAGTTCCATGTCTGTTTTAGTCGCCTGGTCTCCCACAACCTCAGTTTCAGGTCAGCTGTAAATCAGTAGGAGAGAATGTCTGGGAGCAGCAGTCAATTGTCATAAAAACAGTTAAATATAACAAGTCATCAACACAGTTAAGTACAAGATGGTTAAAACAGGCTATCAAGTTGAGTAGGAGGTTACCAGTTCCATGGCACATAGTAACAGACTACCTTTAATTGTTTTCCAGTTAGATAAGGACAAAGGAGAGCAGCCATGACTTTTGAAGGTAATATATCGACTGTGTACTGTATACAGTATATAGAAATAAGAATAATTGTTTAAGTCTCACCCTCTATGCTTTTTACTTCTGAGTTCCTTGAAGTAATCATGATGGTCACCAAATTGCAAGACACCAAAACATTGCTCTTGGTATACATGTTGAGAAATTGCCTCTTCTCTGCTCCATCTGTCAGTGAGACTGGATCAGGCTCCCATACAGCAGTAGCAACATGGCCAGGGAATCAGCTGAGCATTATCCTTAATCTATCTCCCAAAATGTAGGGTTCATTATGGAACACCAGCATACTACCTTTCTCATTACTAATCCTTAAGCTTCTGCTAATGCTTAATAAAGTACACAAGGCTGCATCCTGAATTAAACCATGGTTGATAGTTTTTTATTCACTACCAACCTTATGTCAAACAATAGTGAAGAACTAGGTTACCACTGGTGTACAAAGGTTTCTCAGCCAGAAAAATGTAAAATTATTTGCCAAAATGGTGTAAATAAGTCAAATAATGCACATCGATACTATAATTTGCTATCCCCTCCCCAAAAATTGTGTACATCATTATCTAGCAACATCTGCAAAAATGTATACACTAGCATTATATAGTATTAATTTGCATCATGACATTTACATCATTACCTTATTTGGAGGGGTGGAGATCTCTTGTTACAGTGCAGAAAGTTCATAGGCAAACAGCACTGAAGCTTCCAGCAGCTACTCACATAATGGCAAGATCAAGTGGGGACTCTACAAACACATCCATATATATACATCAGGTGGATGTATTGGAGGTTTTAAACCAGTGGGGTAATTGAAAGCATGCAAAGTACAGTTTGTGTGACAGTACACTGGAATATGGTGGACCACTTTTCTGACAATGGTTTGATAAAAAAAAAAAAAACCACTTCCACATGCACAAAGGTCTGATTTTCAAATCATCCCATCCCTCATGCTGCATCACATGATATTCTGGAGTGTCCCAAAATCCTGAAGAGTGGCTTTTCAGCAAACATAAATGGCTGCTGCAAGAAGTAATGGAAACTCCAATGCATGAATGGACCCATAGTCATAGCTTTAAGGGTGCAATCCTAAATTTATGCTCCACAGATAGCTTTTGCATTCTGATAGTGCTTTTCAAAATCTATTTGCAGGAAGAAAAAGGCAAGGCTCACCAGCCCTCTGACCTCTATCAATATTGTTGCCACAAATATGCATCTCTTTTGCTATTCAGACAAGATGCACTCCCCCCAGTGGATTCTGACATACTCCCACAAGCAGCATAAACCCATTGCCCTTAACTTTAAAGCCCTTATTGAGTTTGCTTTCTTCAATCTCATGTCCCAATAAATTCCTGCCTGTGCCATTTACTTACCCAGCTCAATCACCCTCATCTGGCCCCTTAAAGAACTCTTCTCCTTCTCCCTTGCTGCCTGCTATGCCTAGAACACTCATCCAGAACACCTATGTGATACTTCCTCTCTCCTCAGAACCAATGTTTTCCCAACAGTGGAAGGTAATACTTTCCAGTGGTTTTCCCATTTACAACTAGCAGAGAGATTTAAGTTGACTAAAAAGACTTTTGATAGAGAACAAAAAAGACAGATCTTGAAATACAATTGTGTACGGATGATGAACATGTTATTGTGAAAATGTATAAACTTTTGTTGAAATTTGAAATGCAAGAAGAACAAGTTAAAGAATGCATGATTAAATAGGCAAAAATGGTTATAATATATAGATGGAACAATGGGAACATATATGGGCTAAAATTTATATTGTGTTATGATCTTAACAATTTAAAAAAATAAAATGATGTACCAATGGTACCTAAGTCCGGCAAAATTATTCAGAATGTAGAAAGGTGTTCCAAATGTTTCGTATAGATGGCTTTATCTAGGGCCAACATTCCATTTTGCATTAGCATTCTTCTGCATAGGCAAAGTGTTGTGTTAGAAATTCCAGATAATCAGGAATTTTAGCTGAGTTCCAGAATATAGGGGTTCTACAGTATTTAATTCTTAATAATTTTGTAAAAACTATTATTCAATGACACATAGCAGACTTTGTTTTCCTGGGAAAAATAGGAAGCTATGAATACAAAGGACAAAGACTTGCTTTCCATAATATTTCCTTCATGGTTTTTATACACTAACTTTTATGCACAAACAATCCTTTGACAAGGAGTATCACAATTAGAATCTGACAACAGTAAAAGTTAGTTAGTTAGTTAGTTAATTGTTTCAAGGATTTCTAAGCTGCTGTTCAAACCATTAAGTTTTCCAAGGTGGGATACAATCATAAAAAAACATTTAAAAATAACAGCAGTGTCTAACTTCTAAAACAGTTTAACATAAAGAGTAATAACAATTTAAAATCTAACCAAACACTTTAACCAAAAGTGGATGTAAATAAAAAAGGTTATATGAATTTTTTACTTACCCTTTATAAATCTAACTGCTGCAGGGAGCTAGTCAACTGTACAACTTCCTGAACTATTGTGCTGCCCATTAACATCAATGCCTGATTTACACTGCTAATGATAGCTATGATATGCTAAGCCAAATAATGGCTTAGTGTGAACAAGCATGAGTACAGGAACTCAAACTGTAAATTGCCACCCCTTCACTCCTTCCCCGGTCTTGCTGCTGCCCCAGACTCTGGCATGATTTGGCTTAGCATTCCATGATTTGTCTTGGTCTAAACAAACCATGAGCGGGAATCAAAGACTGTTCACTACAAAGAAACCATGTGTGTGCATTGATATGTAATGTTAAATCAAACCATGGCTTAGCTCTGGACAGCAGCAAGATCAGGGAGAGGAGTGAAGTGGCTGTGATTTTGTTCTGTGAATCTTACACTGTGTACATTTACACTTAGTCATGGCTGACTTAGGTTTATGTGTGAACTGGGTCTAACTCAGGAGCATGGGAAACAAACACAAGGGAAGAGTTCCTCTCTGATTTCACAACAGAAAGTCACTTATGCGAACTATATATCTGGGGCCAATACAGATCTGATTACTATTTTTGTATGACCTGCCGGGAATATAATGGGTATCAATATAGTACTAGCCCTTCTATATGCAATATATAAATGCTAAATAATACTAGCAAGGTAACAAAAAAGAAGGTAGGATGAGAATGTGGCCATGGAAACAGGCTGTAGCTGAATGCATGTGCAAGCGCCAACCTCATCTCCCTTTCCCAGCTGACATAACCTTTCTTCTCTTGGTCCCTGTTTCATCCCTGTCTCTGTTCCTACTTTACACCATGACTTGCATGGTCATTCAGTTGTGTTTCTAGACAGCATCTGCTCTTGTTGTTCCGCAGCTCTGTGTGCCCACATTTTGTCGTGGCTTTACTTTACTTGGGACCTCTTAAGCATGACAGTCTTTGTGAGGTGTATTGGTTGCTAGGTATACAAGTAGATCTGAAGTAAACATAAGGATTGGCATACTGGCAGCTGATGTCAGTTTCACATGTAGTTAAGAGAATAAAAGACCCTGCTGGATCAGGCCAATGGTCCATCTACAGGGGTGGCGCATCCCTGTTCTCACAGTGGCTAACCAGATGCCTGTGGGGCACCTGCAAGCAGGATTTGAGCACAAGAGCACTATCCCCTCCTGTGGTTTCCAGCAACTGGTATTTAGAAATGTTGCTGTCTCCAACTGTGGAAGCAGAACATAGCTATCACGGCTACTTGCGATCAATAGCCCTCTCCTCTATGAATTTGTCTAATCTTCTTTTAAAGCCATTTAGGTTGTTGCCCATCACTATTTCCCGTGGGAATAAGTTCCATAGTTTATGGATGTGATGTGTGTGCATCAGTAAAC
Organism: Lacerta agilis; assembly: GCF_009819535.1. Taxonomy (NCBI): domain Eukaryota; kingdom Metazoa; phylum Chordata; class Lepidosauria; order Squamata; family Lacertidae; genus Lacerta; species Lacerta agilis. Next base: position 37,848,077 of record NC_046312.1, read on the forward strand.
GAGGGGAATTAAGACTAAGAGAGCTGACTGGGGATGCTCATGTAATCTCACTGTATACAAGTTGTACAAGTGACAATAAAGTATTTCAAATTTCAAATTATGGGTTGCATGTAGAAGTACATTCTTTTATCTGTTCTGAATCTTTCAACAGTCAGCTTAATTGGATGTACATGAGTTCTAGTGTTATGAGAGAGGGGGAAAGCTTTTCCCTACCCACTTTCTCCATGCCATGTACAATTTTATAAACTTCTATAACTTGCCTTTTCTCTAAACTAAGAAGTCCCAAATGATGCAAACTTCCTCCGCAGGGAATTAAAATGGTCCATCCTCTTGACTGTTTTGGTTGCCCTTATCTGAACATTTTCCAGCTCAACAATATCCTTTTTGAGGTGAGATGACCAGAACTGTGTACAATATTCCAAATGCAGCTGCACTGTAGATTTGTATAACAATACTGATATTGAGTTTTATTTTCCATTCCTTTCCTAATGATCCCTAGCACAGAATTTGCCTTTTTTTTTTTTACAGCCGCTGCAACCTGAGTCCACATCTTCAACAGGCTAGCCACTACAACCACAAGGTCTTGTTCCTTGTCTGTCACTGCAGTTCTTACCAAATGAGCATTTATGTGAAATTAAAATTTTGTGTCCAAACATTTACACGTTACACTTGTTTACAGTGAATTGCATTTGCCATGTTACTGCCCATTCACTCAGTTTGGAGAGATCTTTTGGAGCTCTTCAGAATCTCTTTTCCTAGGGGGAAAGGGCTCTCAATCTGGTGAAAGATTGTAGGTTTCCCTACAAAGTATATTCTATAACCTTCTACTCCCTCTCAGTTTTCAGATGATATTTGTACTGCCAGCAATGGCAAAACAGTTCAGGAGGAGGAGATTAATGGTCAGACAGACTCACAGATATGTGTGACGTTATTATATAAGATTATTAAATCACACCTTGTTCCCTAATAGTCCCATTTACACTGGGAGTGTGATGCTTTAATAGTTTGCTTAACTGTTCCAGCACCTAATAGAATCTAAAAAAACTGAATATTATTGTACTGTGGTCACATCCCCTCTTTCTGACTCAGTAGAAATCATCCAGAGAAAGGTAAGCATATGTAAGTCTCACTGAAATCAATAGGGCTTAAATAGTATATATATTGTGTGTAGGTCATATTGTTTTCAATTATAGTTAGGCATGTCTGTCTTTCACTGGATTGTGTCCCTATGCCTTCTCTTTAGTGCGTAGCCTCATGTCTACATATTACTCTTCCAGATGTTCCCTGAAGACCCCTGCTTCATAATTCAGCCATCAGGAGGCGCTTAGAGAATGATGAGCCATCAGTCATCACTGCTGCCTGGAGTCAAAGCACATCACCTTTGTGACACATTGGAGCATCAAAGGCTTATAAAACGAGTGCCCTGAGGCCACTCCCAAGACCAGGTCTTGTGTGTGGCAGTACTCAAGAGTGCCGCTAAGCCACATAGATGGCTCAGCATTAGCTTTTAGCTGTCAGAATGGGGCATTTTGTTGTCTGCGTATAATATCCCCATTTCCAGGCAAGAGTGAGGGACGCAAAGGTGGGGGTGGATGGGAGAAGAAACAAAACGGAGCTTCCACCTCAAATAGTGAATCTCTCAAACTAATCAGTCATAGGGGAGGCCAGATGTCATTTTGACATATTATTTAGTGCCTTCCCCATTCTTTTAATTTTTTCTTGCAAGATAAAAATACAATTTCTTTTAATTAGAAAAGTAGCCTTTTCAATGCATAAAATTCAGAAACACCTTCCATCTTCTAATTTCACTTTTCTCTAAAGATAATTTAAAAACAGAGAGTAGGGCTTTGTTATTATTTCTGTTAAGTTGGTATCACTTCATGTATAGCAAAAAGCACACATGGCTATAATATAGTGAAGTCCTGTATTCCTCTTGTGGCAAATTGATAGGATAATTTTATTATGAGTGGAACAATGACTACAGGGAGTGAAACAGATTCTCACAGAACTCCACATAATTCAGTTGACTAAATGTAATACTTGCATTACACCAGGAGATAATGAATACAGCCCTGAACACCAGTAAAAGCTGCACCAGCTCAGATTCCAGCTCTTGTCAAAAGACTATTCCATAAATCATGCCCAGATCTTATTTAATGTCAGAAGCCAATAATGTGAATGAGTGCAACAGGGAGCACATCTTAGAATACATGCATACTAAGGCATGTGGTTCATATCCTTTGTAATGATAGGGTTACATAACCTAACAAAGGAATTTAATAAGTCACTTACCACATTCTAGTATTAATTATTTTACACATTGAATGTTCCTGGTTTACCAGTGCTGCTTTAGCAACTTTAGCACATAAAATTACCGGTACCTGTACAGCTATTGGGGATTAACCTTTATGACTTAGACCATAGGAGTATTTTATATGTTGTTTTCTTTCCCATCAAAATGTTAATATTAGCATGTTAATATCAGCATGATAATATCAGCATGATAATATTACCAATGTTAACTTTAGGGGATTCTTACATTTATTTCCTTTTGCAAATACACAAGTGACCCCAATCCACCCAGGGGCTTCTGAGCAAAAGTAGCTACTGTATATTCTGGCGTATAAGACTACTTTTTAATCCAGGAAAATCTTCTCAAAAGTTGGGGGTCGTCTTATACGCTGGGTGGAGAATCTGCAGTCAAGTATATCTCAAACTCTATATTTTAACTGGAAAAGTTGGGGGTCGTCTTATACACCCAGTCGTTTTATACACTGGAAAATACGGTACTTTTTAAATAAACCTACAGTGCTGTACACTGGCAGACTTAGAATCAAACTATTGAAAAGTGCAGATTTAAATTAAAACTTTTCAGCTGAGCTACTAATACAAAATGATCCTGCTGCTCCGAGGCAACACATATGCATCTGTCTCCTCTATAAGTAAGCATGCACTATGCAATTCTGTTTATTCTACTATTACTACGTATGCATAAAATAATTTACATATTTCTTTTTAGTCCTCAAAAGGGCCCTGCAGGCAATTTACAACTTTAAGCTTCCATTAAAATGAAGTTATAAGCATTAAAACAAGACAAAGCAAACCATCAAATAAGTAGGAATTAAAATAAATCAAAAGCCTGGTGGAATATGGAAATCTTAACTCCCTGCCTAAAGATCATCACTTCGGGTGCAACCAAGAAAGTCATGCCATCTATATCCTAGCCAAATGTTACTGTCCTAGTGGTGGAATGGATAGAAAGCCCTCTGAAAATGAATGCAGCTGACAGGCAGCTTTGTGTGGGAGGAGGCTGCCCTGCAAAAATTATTATACAATGCTTACGATTTCCTCCCACACTCTCTGCTCTCTGAAGAACAAGGAAAGTGCTGTATCTGTATTGTGATGGGAAGGAAAAATCCTCCTCCCCATATCTTGGCTGATCACCATGGAGTAGCGGCAGTGGCGAGGGGAGGCGGGGTGGGGGGGTGGGCATGGGTTAGGTACTGTATGTGTGTCCCTGGATGTGTGCCGGCTTCCCTAGCTGAATGTAAGTGCACACTCCTGTCTGAGTGTGTGTGTGTCTGCCTGCCTGCCTGAATATGTCCATGTGCCTATGAATGTATACTTGACAATGCATGTATATGTGTACACATGCAAACTTTGGCCGTGCCCATTTTTGTTTTTAGCTACACCCACCACCTGCATGCAGCCCTCAAAGGGTTGGCCAACAGGAAAAGCAGCCCTTGGCACAAATCAGTTTAGCAGCAGAGTGTTCAAACTGCTTTGCAATGCATTATCTTGCTTGGAATTCTTACCTATGAAGCAGGTCATTATAATTTCTCCATATTTTTTTTAAGGTGGTGGGGTGCTAAGGGCTGAAAATATGGGGCTTGCCCAAAGTCACCTAGTTAAGTCATGACAGAAGTGAGGTTGGAACCAATTACTTACTACAGTAGTTTAAATCTAAGCATTTTAGCAACATTCTACAGGGTGAGTCTGTTAAAAGAGGCCCCATGGAACATGTATACACTGTATCCACGGGGCCTCTTTTAAAGGACTCGCCCTGTATAAGGCAAGAAATATCCCAGCAATGGACTGGTGATGAAGGAATGTGAACCAAATCTTTTAATTTATACAGAAATAATATATGCTAATATATAAAAATGATAACAATAATGCATTCTCAAAGTGCAGAACATCTTACAAAGCTTTTCTAATTAAAAGATTGAAGTTTTCTGTTGCAAATATTTGACTAACATTTACCAACAATCATGTCTTCCAATTATTTACAACATGCTGAGATTAAACAGCTGGATTTTGATGCGATATAAATTACTTTCTATATTCCAATTATTTTAAAGATATTTGAGGGGAAAACTAAAGGCTTTATCCTTCCATATTCATATATGCAGAATCCTAGTTACTTGCTGCAGTTATCAGAATCCAAGTGTGCTATCTACAGCATGCTGTAGTTAATTGCTTTGGAGAATAAAAAATGGAATCTTTCAACAGGCATCGCCACTCTTAGATAGAAAGTAAGGGTCAATGCTTCTTTTTAGATCATAAGATCGTTAAGTTGATTCCCCCCCCCCACTTGTCAACTCTGAGCCAGATTTAAATACAGTTCTTAAGAGGCAAAAAGACTAGTGTGCTAATCCACTCTACCACCCACTCCCTTAATCATTGCTGTTCTTTTTTTTATTCCCCCACCCTGCCCCCTTATTCTTGTGTTTCAAGGAAGTTTGCTATTCAAGAGGTCAACATACAAACTGAAACCTCAGTTTACAGCAATGATTCTAGAAGATAAGATATGTCTGGAAGTACATGGCTAATTTAATATCTCACCAATGTTTACTTTGCAAGGTGAAAAAAAAAAATCCTTGCCTGCCTTTTCAGTCATATGCCTGAGAATAAGACAGACCTCTGACAAGCGTTAGGACAAACCAGCAAGCCTGAGCTGGAATGAAAAGTCAGCAACAGAGGAATGTGAGTCATACCGAAAGCTTTGAAAAATGCTTTCTTCTATAATCACAATATAAAACAATGAAACAGGAAATGAAACTTGCCGCAATCACGGCACTAATGTCACGTGTCTCAATACATGGCCCAAACAACTGTCTGGCTATGAATTTTGGCCATTTTGTTCCACATGCTTTTTATTAAAGCACAGGATCCCCAAACAGATTTGTTAGATACCAAGGGTATAGAAAACTGCAACATGTACCAGCCAAAACAGGCCTAAAGCTTTCCTGCTCAACTGCTGCTTTAAGGACTAAATTCATCTGCCCTATCTGCAACGAAACATGTCTCTCCTATACTGGTCTCTATAGATACAGCAGGCTCTGCAACCTTCCAACAGTTTGACTTCGTCCCCCAAAGGCACACTCCTCCATTGTCTCTCAAGACAGATGGATGCCAACAAGAAATACATTAGGGCTGGGCTGAATTTTTGTGAGTTTTCACAGTGAAATGTACTTTTTTCAGGGGAACTTCTGGCAACATTTTCCAAAACAGCAGTGGCTCTAGAGGAAGAAAGGGGAATCAGCATTCAAAGTGAAATCATGATTATTTCCATTTTTTTTACAAAGTGCCTGCCAAAAGAGGCAGAAGATCATGCTGTGTACTGTATATCACTTGGCCGGGGAGGCCATTTCACATTGCACTTTAAAGGAGGTGAATATTTTCACCCCTGTTCTTATGGCCCCCCAAAGATTGCTTACATGGGTGAGTGTGTTAAAAATTTCATGAAACAAGTCTTACCATTTTGACTCGGCCCTAATACTAATCATATGCTTATATCAACTTTATTATAATTCTATGCCACATAAATGTGAGGTGTTGATTATACCTATCATTTTGGGTAGCAGTTCAACAAATTTGGGGAGAGATGACATCAGCTAATTCCTCTCATAACATCAGCTAATTCCTCAAGTTAGGGCTGATTTGGTTCTTTGGGATTAACAGGTCAACTGTTGATGTCTTATTGCTGCACATAAATATTGTACAGATGTTGTACTCTGACTGGTCCTAAGCCTTTACTTATACTGAAAAGCCCCAATTTTCTCTTTTATTAAGCAGCATCCCATTTCCACTGAGCATGCTCAGTTCTCATTATACTGTTTGTGAGAGAGGGACAGCCAGGGAGGGAGATAGGGTAGACAAATTGGTGCTCAATTTCAGCTACATTAAATCTTGGATTTCTACAAGCAATTCTCATTTCCATCCCTGGGGCACTTAACATTTTTATTTAATTGTGAACCCGGAAATTACCTATCCAGACTATGATATAGTTCTCTCTAAACTTTTCATATCTATGTGTATCTTCTAGTAAGGGAACATCTAGCTACTTTAAATGAATTCAAGTCTCCAGAGCCCAATGAGCTGCACCCAGGGGTACTAAAGGAGTTTGCAGATGTAATCTTAGAGCCTCTGTCTATAATCTTTGAGAATTCTTGGGGAATAGGTGAGGTCCCTGAAGACTGGATACGAGCAACTGTTGTCCCCATCTTCAGAAAGGGGGAACAAGAAGAACCAGGAAACTATCAACCAGTGAGCTTGGCATCAATACCTGGAAAGGTCCTAGAGCATATAATTAAAGTTGGTCTGTGAGTACTTAGAAAAGGATGCTGTGATTACTAAGACCCAGCATGGGTTTCTCAAAAACAAGTCATGACAGAGGAATCTCTTTTCTCTCTTTTTTGTTGGGAGGTGGGATCAGGGAAATGCTGTGGATGTAGCATATATTTATTTCACCAAGGGCTTTGACAAAGTTCACCATGATATTCTTGCAGAGAAATGTGGACTGGATGAAATAACTGTTAGGTAGATTTGTAGCTAGTTGACTGACCAAACCCAAAGAGTGATCACTTAATGGTTCCTCATCATCTAGGAAAAAAGTGACAAGTGGGGTGCCACAGGATTCTGTCCTGAGCCCATTGTTGTTCAATAACTCGTTCAATAAACGATTTGGATGAAAGTATTGAGGGAGTGCTTATGAAATTTGCAGATGACACCAAACTGGGAGGTTGCTACAGACAGAATCAGGATTCAATATGACCTTAATAGTTTGGAGAACTGGGCCCAAACTAACAAAATGGATTTCAATAGGGACAAATGTAAGGTTCTACACTTAGGCAGGAAGAACTAGCTGCACAAATATAAAGGGAGGGGGACACCTGGATTGCCAATAGCACATGCAGAAAGGATCTAAAGGCTTAGTGGAGTCAACAGTGTGATGCAGCAGCAAAAAAGCTAATGATATTCTAGACTGCATCAACAGAAGCATAGTGTCCAGATGAAGGGAAGTCATAGTCCCGCTCTATTCTGCCTTTGTCAGAACACACCTGGAATATGGTGTCCAGTTTTAAGAAGTTTTAAGAACAAATTTAAGAAGGATATTGACAAGCTGGAATGTGTGCAGAGGAAGGCATTCACAATTATCAAGGGTCTGAAAATCAAGCCTTATGAGGAAACCTTCAGTTTCTTATAGATGCCATTAGATCCATCTTTTTGAATATTATGTGCAGGTGGCTCTGTAGCTTATGTGCAGGTGGCTCTGTAGCTTCATAAAGATAGCATCAAAATTATAATATAGTGATGAAAAAGTTTGAAGAGTACTGCATTCCAAAATGCAGTGAGAGAGATATATATGGAGAGAGAGAGAGAGAGAGAGAGAGAGAGAGAAACTATTTATACATTTGTGACTGACCTCAACTTGCTGAGTCAGACTTGCAATTATGGAGAGCTGACAGAGTCTGTGATAAGAGTCCAAATTGTACTTTATATCAGATACATGCTCAGGGAAACTCTACTGGAAGATCCTGAATTCCCCTTTGAAAAGGCCCTCAAGAATATCTAAACTTCTGCCAAGTTTCTGCAGTAACACACAGCAGACTGTAAAAGATGGGAAAGCAGATGCAGTAGAAGTAGACAAGATTACAAGTTCATTAACAAATAAAGCAACACAGAGACAGCCTAGAGCAGAGAGCTTCCAAATGATTCAAGTTAGCAGAGCTGCAAGAGTAAGATAGTTGCAAAAGGTTTGAAGAATAATAAACCTATGCCATGTGGACTAGATGGAAGCTGCTGCAACAAGTGCAAAAGACTCAACATTGCAAGAATTTGCAACCAAGAGCTTCATGTGCAACACAAGAAACAGGTGGTTTATAACTACAGCAGTGAGGAAGGTGAAGAAAACTTTACTGTTTTTATTCTTATATTATTTCATAGTTTCTATTGAACTACATTATTTCTATTGAAATAATGTAGTTCAATAGAACACATTCAGTGAGAAGCTCATATGAACTAGTATGTGAATTCAAAATTACTCAAGGGGAATCTTTCAGAACTTCGGCTTGTAATTGTTCCCGAAATGGTAATGTACCGGTATTTATTTGATAAAAATAATTGAATAATCTTAACAATTCAAATAGTAGATGTAGTTCCTTAATATCAACAATATCAGGGAACACAATGTATTGGAAAGTTTTCAAATGAATATAGAATAAAGCTATTTGAACCTAATACCGCCAATTTTCATGCTCCAAGGAAAGCTGCTTTTGACTTAAAGAAAGGATGAAAGAAAGGATGAACTAAATTGCTATACTGTACTCCAATAGACTCCTGTCTACCTAGCAGTTCAAAAGCACGTCAAAGTGCAAGTAGATAAATAGGGACCACTCCGGTGGGAAGGTAAATGGCGTTTCCGTGTGCTGCTCTGGTTCACCAGAAGCAGTTTAGTCAGGCCGGCCACATGACCCGGAAGCTGTATGCCGGCTCCCTCAGCCAGTAACACGAGATGACCGCTGCAATCCCAGAGTCGGAAACGACTGGACCTAATGGTCAGGGGACCCTTTACCTTTACCTTTACTCCAATAGACAATTTGGAGTAGAGATGAAGAAGAACAACCAACTGCCTACGTTAATTCATTAGCTATTGCAGTAAAAAGGAGGGTTGTGTCTGAGCCTGAATCATTATACATTAAGATGGAATATATCCCACTTCTTACAAGGGACGAAAACGAAATCCTTGGAGATGTGGCAAAATCCAGATGCTTTTCTAGTTTAAATGTCTAGGGTTCTAAGAAGTTCTATTATAAAAGAATACCACAAGGTAGGGCCTTTGAAAGCTTCAGCCTCAATTATGTTCTGCCCTGAAGTCTTTCACAGAAGGCATGTACTGTATGTAGCATAGGTCTGCAGTATCTGATCCTGTCATTTTCTCTGGTCAAAATCTATCTCCCTGGCTCAGAGGCAGAGGTAGAAGAGGCTTTGCTTGGGGACCCATTCCCCCCTGCTGCCAGCCCATCTATGCCAGAGGTTGCACTCTTACCAGACTCCTTCAGCTCAAAAGATACCCCCACCACCAATTTATTATTCCATGTTGTAGGGGCAAACAATTACAGAGTAGGCCTGGAGGTCTGTGTCTGCTTGATTTCCTCCCTTTTGTCTGTAAGTTTGTTTGATGGTGCTTGCCACCTCCTTGCCTGCCTCCATGTCTGCCAGTGCCAAAGAAGTGCACATAGTGTAAATGAGTAGGAGTTACTTGCAAGTATCTGTGACACTGGCTGACCATGCCTCCTACAGCAGCCATTTTGTAACTGGCCAGGCCCTGTATGGGAAGCAAGCTGTGCTGCCGCTGACAACATTTTCTAAAAATGGGCCCATGGGCCCACAAAGATTGGGAAGCCCTGCCCTAATCCTAGAACAGAAACCTAGGAAGGCTGTGTCGACTGCATTTGTATTATCCAGAACTTCAGAACGGGCAGAAAGCAACATGACACATGTAAATAAAGAGTATGTCAATTAAAAAATATACATTAATTCCATTTGTAGATAAAATGCAAGTGATACTACTAGGCATAAATCAGGGGATATATGTGTGTGTGTGTGTGTGTGTGTGTGACTGAGAAGAGAGTGCACATTTAAAAACCTTTGCTTCAAAATAAAGAGGGAAAGCTGACACCCCCAACTCAAATCAATTTTCAGGATGTGGAGGGCCTACATTATCCACATAGAGCTACAATTCCCAGTATTCCACAGAAATAGCTGTAATGACTGTATTTCTGTTGGGGGGGGATAGGGACCCTCTGAATAACCCTCAGCACCCTTATCAAACTACAGCTTCCAAAATTCTGTGGGGAAGCCATTACCCTTTAAAGTGGTATCATAGTGCTATATACTGGTATAGAAAACTTAAACAGGTATTACTAAAAATCTTGATTTGGTGGGAAAGTGGGGATACCATTTTAACCCAAAATGTAAATAAAATAAATATATAATTATGTCCCCCCCCCGTTTCATTTTTATGCTAATAAAACTTCACTTGTTGGAACTTCCTATTGTTGCATGTCACCCCAATCTTTGGGGGGGAAGATTCCAGGGGTTCCAGGTGCGCTTTACCCAGGGTCCGAGTTTCCTTTTGGACAATGAGACACAGTGGAGACTGTGGTGTCTATGGTCTATTTACACATATATACAATCTGAGCCTACAATGGATGGGTTCCCAGCATTACATTACAAGAGGCTCTGGCTTCTCTAAAAGCTGAAGTCTTGGATTTGAACAGAAATCCAACATGCTCTAAAACGTGGCTCCGACCTTCTCTCCAGCTTGCTGTGTTTTACATCCTGGAACATCACTGCAAAAGCCCCACCCTAAACTTTCTAATCTGCTCCAAAAAATGTCTTTTTGTCTTCTACCTGATTCAGAGCTGAAGGAAGGGCCCCTCCCATTTTTGTCTGGCACAGAATTTTTGCCCTCTTAATGGCTTTCTTAATGGGTCATCACCCTTCCCTTTGTCCTCTTTTAATGGCCTATCTCCCGAGGCGATTACTTCATCAGGAAGCCAGCCTAGTTTAACGTGGCTTATATTTTAATATTTGCTGGGTCCAGGAGTTAAAAGTCTGGCAGCCACAAATTCATAACACTATATTTGCTGAAACAAAATAGAAAATTCTTTCCAGTAGCACCTTAGAGACCAACTGAGTTTGTTCTTGGTATGAGCTTTCGTGTGCATGCACACTTCTTATGGCAGACCACCACAGCTACCCACCTGTAACTATATTTGCTATTACTCTTATAGAACTAAATGATCATAACCACACCCTGTAGTTGGAAACTACAAAAGTTAATTACGTGTGATGTGAAGATACACTGTGTTTTGTCCATCTTGAACCTGTAGCAAAATGTTAACTTTGGAGTAATTTCATTGATTTCAAGTAAGTATTCTGGAATTAGTGGTTTGCAGACTATGGGGCTTTTGAATTATGGTGCTGGAGGAGACTCTTGAGAGTCCCATGGACTGCAAGAAGATCAAACCTATCCATCTTAAAGAAATCAGCCCTGAGTGCTCACTAGAAGGACAGATCCTGAAGTTGAGGCTCCAGTACTTTGGCCACCTCATAAGAAGAGAAGACTCCCTAGAGAAGACCCTGATGTTGGGAAAGATGGAGAGCACAAGGAGAAGGGGACGACAGAGGATGAGATGGTTGGACAGTGTTCTCGAAGCTACTAACACGAGTTTGGCCAAACTGCGAGAGGCAGTGAAGGATAGGCGTTCCTGGCGTGCTCTGGTCCATGGGGTCACGAAGAGTCGGACACGACTGAACGACTGAACAACAACAACAGACTATGGGTTTCAGCTGTGTTCTCTACCCATAAAGTGTTGGTCGAAAACAGACACATCTGGTTTTTTAATAAAACAAATCCAATTGGGCTTAGTATTTTTCATGTGAAAATGAATGGCTGGTGAGCCTTGTGTTGCCAAATCAACAATTAAAAGGGGTCTGGGGTGGGGGAGAAAGATACTGTGAATTTGTAGTGTCTGTTCTGTGGAGTGCTAGGAAGCTATGCAGTTTTGAAAATAATAGGCACCCATTATCGTCTACAAAGTGCTATATTTTGGAATAAAGGACAGTGCTTCAAAATAAGAGATGTCCTTAAAATAAGGGACATCTGGCAGCCCAAGGTAAGCCAAAGGTTTCCTTTGAAATAAAATTTAGCATAGAAAGAAAATTGGGCAAAATATAGGCAACACATGGTTTTAATAGAACACACGATACCAGTATAATACACAGCTCTTGATTGCAACAAGATTTCTATAGAGTGAGTTTCACATAAATGCTAAATCTGCCAAGGGATTGAAATGCAGGGAACTGAGCAAACTTGCACTATATTACAAACCTTGCATACTGATGTACTGAAAAAGCAACCTGTGCCCAAAGTTTGATTTGTTATTCTACTCTTGGATACAGGGAGGGGCTCATCTAGAAAATTCAGAACATTAGGAGGAAAGGAAAGGAAAGCCTATTCTAATAAGAGCTGCAATCCTGCAGTTATGTATATCCAAGCCTCATTGAAAGCAACAGTAATGAGGCATATGTGCCTTTAAACAATAATACAGCCAAGATTGTATTAAAAAATGACATTCAAGTTTGGTGCTACACTGCAGGTAACTTGATTGAACCACCCTGTGATCTTCAGATGAAGGGTAGAATATAAATGAAATAATAATAAAATTAATCAAATAGAAAATGAAAGGAAATGACTACTACACTGTACGTTGTTCTGACTTTAAACATGTTCACGTTACTGTGAAATTTCTGTATGAATAACTTGTTTTTGGCACTTCATTATAAACAATTAGTAATTGAAACTAAACATGACAACAGTTCAAAGCATTCTATAGTAGTGTTGTGGAAAAACTTATTTCAGATGTCTTTACATGGTCAAATGACAAGACATAAACAAATGGGTCAGTACAGTTAAACATAAGAGCTTAGGTTACATTTTTGCTGGCATCCATTAACTTTCCTCTGTTTACTTCTGAAACACCCATGTTGTCAAATTGCTTGCACAGTGTCAGAGTGAGCCCAAAATTCTAGAAAAAGTACTTCTTTAACTAGGGGTCACTGTTTACAAAACTGGTGATTAGATGTAACATGCACATGTCAAACTCAGTAATTTTAGAGCCACAATAGGCATTGTCCAAATCTGCCCCCTTCAACATTCATGGCACCCAATTCCAAATACTGTATAGCTGTGATGCTGTATTTCCACTTCCTGTTCTAACCTCAAGGAAATACATTTTTCTTTTATATAAGGCCAAATTAGATGTGGTGGCAGTAGACACAAATGCAGAATTTGGTTTTGTCATCAAATCTCTGGGTGGGAAGAGCTTAATCTTCCTCCATTTGTGGGGTGGAGTCAGTCTTCCTCTGTTGTCCACCTACACTTAAATTGATCCTCGCCCACTCCCAACTCATATAACATACTTGATAGGCTATCAGCAGGACCTGGGCTGCCTTCGCATCTTGTTGTGACCTTAAATCAGTAAATATCGGTAATACAGTAGTAGTTGACATACAGTGATGTGGGTAAACTTTTAGTTGTATAAATCTGAACACAGTAATAGAAACATGCAATCCTATACATGTCTACCTACATGTCTAAGTACATTGTTTGTGGCAACAAATATAACAATACTCCTGTAACTTTTATGGTTAAGAAACAAGACAACAAAGAAGCGGTGCTTCTGTGGCATTTCGATTCATCTTCACTAACAAATGCAAAAAGGAATAATATGAAAACTGGGCAAGGGGGGACGTTATATTTAAATCTACTGAAATAATCCAAACCTGGTACATCCAGCACATTTCTCACTCACATAGAACCAGGCAAATACAGTTCCTGAGGCTTAAAAAAAAAAAAAAAACTTCAGACATGTTGACGCTATGAAGAAATATGGCAATGATTCACCTGATGACATTGAGAGGTGTAAGAACCTGCTGATCTTGGGAAAGCACACATGGCCCAACAAGCCTTTTTCCTTCCAGTATATGTCATCGCTATATCCCTGGTTTATCACTTCATCCTTCAATCCCTTCTCCCCTGAGATAAAAGTGTCCAGCTGCCTTAGATTACTTGCTTCATTGGCCAATTTTTCCGTACATTTACTACTGTTTGGGACAGAATTATTTCACTCAATTCCCAGTTTGCTTTTGAATTCCCAGCATTACAATGTGTATCCTTGTATCCTAGTTTTGAACACTTTGCTTTGACATGCACTATGTTTGAACACACACACACACTTTATTCACAGGAGATTGCAAAAAATTAGCCCATCCTCTTACAGAGACAGGCAGCTCCCAAATGGAGATATATGAATTGATTTACTCAGCATTTTAAGTAAGATTTCCTCTAGTCAATTGTTTTTCATTCAAATGCTTCGTTTAAAGGCTAACAGTTAACCTTGCAACTCATTAATCCTAACAACTTGAGTCCCAAATATCTGAAAGTGCATCTCATCCTATACTAGGCTGCCCATTCGTTCAGATTTTCACAGAAAGCCCTACTGGTGGTTCCCTTGTTGAAAACGTTTGTAGCAGCATGGTCTGGAAGAGGGTTTTCTTTGTAGTGGTCCCACATCTTTGCAACTGCCTCCATTCTGTGGTGTGTCAAGCCCCTACATTGCTTTCATTCTGATGACAAGCAAAGACACACCTCTTTCTCTTTCTCCTGGGGATGGATGAAGAGCATGTTGAACTGACAGTATTTTTATTTTGCTTTCTTCTGCCCATGAATTTTTATATCGGTTCATAACTGAATTTTATGATGAAGTGAATTTATTCGTGTTTTAGTTTTCTTTATTGTAAAATTGTTGTTTAATGTATGCCACTCTGGGATTTTTGGATGAAGAAAAGATTACAAATATCTAAACTAAATATTTTTTTAAAATATACTCCCTTCAACATTACGACTATGATTCAGCATCCTGTTTACAAGTACAGGAGTCATGGTGTAAGAAACTGCGGGAGGCTATTTCCATCTTCAACCACCAACATATGAAGGAGTGTCCCATACACAAACTTGGATGCTTCACTATTATGGGTTCATCATCATTACCTATTGACAATTTTAAAGCTGCCTCTGATGACAAGAAACTGAACTTATAAAAAAGGTTACTGCTTAGGTAAGATTATACTATGCTTTATGAAACAAGTCATGTGAATGTTTTTATGGAATGGAAATATCTGCAGGCACAAGGTCCTCCACGGCTTGGGACTTGGGTACAGAAAGGAACATGTACTCCCACATTAAGCTGCCTGTGCACTAGCAGGTTTGGGGGACCTCATTCACATGCCCTATGATAGGGCTTGCCAGCTGGGGAGACAGCAATCTGGGCTTTAACATTCCATCTTTGGAATGATCTTCCCAGTAGGTTAACGTCTTTTGTTTTTTCAATAACAAGCAAAAATATTATTTTCTCAGCTATTAACCTTTTGTGATGTTCTTATGCTTCCATAAAAACATAAGAACTGTAAACCTGTTAGCTGCCCTGATAATATTTGTATTTCCAGGAAAGAGTATAAATTAAGAAGAAAAATAAATCTAAACACAAGTGTAATTTAAATGAGCCAATTATGATTAAACCTCTGCACCTCTATACTGAAAGCCATAAAAGTAGTAGTACCCATCAGTTGTTGAGGGAAAGATAGAGGCTCCTTAGGTCAGAAGATGCAAGGAAAGGATATTCAAATTTAATAAATAATAACAGTGTTTCTGGGAGGGGCGTTATTGGTTTGTTATTGTTCTATTATGTATTTTGTGTTCAATTTTTGTATTCTTCTGTTGTGAACCACCCTGTGATCTTTAGCTGATAGGTAGTAAACAAATTTAATAAATAAAAATATATATAAATAATATTCATTGTGCTGAAATTGTAACTTCTAATGAAATTACAAACGGCGCTTTCCTCAACTATATGGTGTAGTTCATGAACCTCTTCATGAACTGAAACCCACAGGGTTTATATGCATTTGGCCAGACATGTAATTAAATAAATTGTAGTTGCAACTGAAAGTCTATGTAAAGCAGTTGCTCATTAAGAATATGCCCAAAGGCTGGAGTCTGGGTTTGGTGTTTGGCTTTGGCATATTTTCCTCAAAACATTGACAGTGCTCCGCCCTGTTTAATACTTTATAATAGGATATAATAAGTTTATGTTCCCTGATGTCCCTGACAGAATGATGTGTCTTTTAACTTAGTCAATGCTCAGTGGGACTGGTACTTCCCTTCTTTACACGGATGTCACAAGTTCAGGCGGTGGAAAAACATGTTTCAGCAGGTGAGACAACTCCAAAAATGAAAGTGTATGTGGCTCACTGTGAGCTAAAAAGGGATGGGTCAGAACCATCGTGCCTTGATTGTGAATTTACTGAAGGACATTTCGCTAGCCCCTGTTGGAAGCAACACTAAAGCAGGCAGATGCTATACGGATAAAACAAGGCAACTATTATGCCCTTATGAACACTTTATTGTAAAGCCACAACTGTGTTTGAAGACTGATACATGTGAATAGGATATCTAATGATGCATGACTGAAGCAGTATAAATAATGAGATAAATATGGAGCACTTTAAAGACAGTGTTGTATACAACTGTGTTGCTGCACTGATGGAAGCAAAGCTCTTTGATCTAGTATTGGCTTGGGTTCCTCTTTGGAAAACTGTTTCCATTTGTTCTATTGCATTGTTGTTGTACATCACTATGATTTTTGGTTATGTTTAGTGGTCTATAACTTTTTTTCTGTGCTTCTCAGAAATAATGCACTATGTGTCACCTTGCCAATCTTGCATCTGGGCATAATTATGATTCTATGATTCAATCCCCAGGATCTGCCAGAGGGGCTCCTGCCTGAAATCCTGGCGAACTGCTGCCAGTCAATGTAGACAATTTTGAGCTAGATCAGGGGTCAGCAACCCTTTTCAGCCATGGGCCAGTCCACTGTCCGTTTTTTGGGGGGGCGGGATGAATGAATTCCTATGCCCCGCAAATAACCCAGAGATGCATTTTAAATAAAAGGACACATTCTACTCATGTAAAAACACACTGATTCCCGGACCGTCCGTGGGCCGAATTGAGAAGGCGATTGGGCTGGATCTGTCCCTGGGGCCTTAGTTTGCCTACCTATGCACTAGCACATGAATGATCTTAGGAAGCTGTATTTTAAATGCATTTTAATATTTGATGGAAGCCGCCCAGAGTGTCTGGGGAGACCCGGCCAGATGGGTGGGGTATAAATAAATTATTATTATTATTATTATTATTATTATTATTATTATTATTATTATTATTATTATTATCCCCAGAAAGGGTCAAAGCTGATGTAACAGCCAAAGCTGGAAAAAAGCATATCTGACCAACATAGCTACCTGGGCTTCCCCAGTTAGTCCAACAGCTCACTCAATCTGTGAACTTGATGCTCCATGGCGAGTACAACCCCATCTAACACAATTGGAACACCTTTAGTAAGAGCAATTGATTCCCCTCACTCTTTATCTGTTTTGTCCAGATAAAGTTTCAGTTTGCTCGCCCTTGCCCAACCCATTACAAATTCCAGGCACTGATTCAAGAGCCTTCAAGAGATAAGCATACAGAAAAGTCAGGTAGTAATGTGTGTTATCTGAAAATTGATGACACTGCCACTGTGCACCACAAAAATGTCCCAACACCACCTCCTGAGACTGGTTCTCCAAAAAGGATTGGAACCTCTGCACACTGTGCTTCTCAATTCCAACCCAGGCAAAAGTTTCAAAGGTATACCATGGTTGGTGGTAATCAGAAGTTGTTTAGAGGTCCAGGAGAACCAAAAAGATCACATTATCTCTCCCACCACCACATTCCCTGGCATAAACATCCACCTGGGCAACCAAGGCTGTATCTATCCCAAAATTGGGACAGAAGCCACAGAGAGAGAGAGAGAAAGAAGAAGAAGAAGAAGAAGAAGAAGAAGAAGAAGAAGAAGAAGAAGAAGAAGAAGAAGAAGAAGAAGAAGAAGAATGGTTTGGATTTAATATCCCGCTTTATCACTACCCAAAGCAGTCTCAAAGCGACTAACATTCTCCTTTCCCTTCCTCCCCCACAACAAACACTCTGTGAGGTGAGTGGGGCTGAGAGACTTCAGAGAAGTGTGACTAGCCCAAGGTCACCCAGCAGCTGCATGTGGAGGAGCGGAGACACAAAGCCGGTTCCTCAGATTACGAGTCTACCTCTCTTAACCACTACACCACACTGGCTCTCATAAGATTTAAGGCTGTTCAAAAACTGTTTAAGCGAAACATTACTTCCATTAGACTTGGTTTTGTGTTTTCAGTAGAACCCTCAATTAATTATTTCCCTAACATCAAACTACTACAAAAGAGGTCAGCAAAGTAATTTAAAATCTCTATTCTCAACTCATTAAAAGTCTTGATTCTTCTGTACATGATGTGGACAGATCTATATGAAAAGACTTAAGCAAAATATGCTTACTGTTATGGAATTGCACTACAGAAAATAATTGTTCACTATATTATATTTACAGTTCATGTTCCTTATCTTTTCACAACTATATCCTTCCTACTAGCATTGTCTCTTCTCTTTGTTATTTAGGGCTCAGCAATGTAATTAAAACACAAGGATAGTTGAAATTAATGAACCACTCAGCTGTTTAAAGCTAAGAACCTTTTCTCAGCAATATTCAATCTTTGAAACATTCCTTCTTCTGTAGACCCAAATTAGACAAATTTTCTTAATGATACATACTGTCAACAGATATCTATTAAAATAGTTATTGAACTCAACAGGACAGTTTCTGCCTAAATCAGTTCCTGACCTATGTGCTTGCTGATCATTATGAATAGGTACTAGCATTTCCAAAAAAATAAGGGTATAATCATATTTACACCTTTTCATATGTTGCATTGAGGCACACATGTCTCTATTGTCTAAGCTGCTATTTGAAATTACAGTGCATAGTTAGACTATATGTAATTCCATATGCTAAACTTATTTGTACAGTATATTGCTCCTGTTTACCTAATATTTATCTATTCTGATACCTAATATGTATTTCAGACCATTCAGTTAAATTAGTTTGTATAATATGCACAGGTATACATATATTCACTTTCAGTTTACATCGGTGTACATTAAATTATACAGCTTATAAAGATACAAATACATAGTGCAGAACTGTGCTTGAAAGTGGCTAAGGCAATATATCTCTTAATAATTTGAGGTCTGAATGGTGTGTAAGATGCAGAAGCATATTTATTATGGTGGATGGTGAAGTATTCGGATTGGGCTGTTCCTCTTGCACGAGACTCAAGCAGGAGAAAAAAACTATCGTCCACCTA